>NC_091627.1:64485661-64785661 GCF_027580195.1 Bos mutus
AATAATTTTGGAGCCCCAAAATAATAAAGTTGACACTGTTTCCACTGTTTCCCCATCTATTTCCCATGAAGTGATGGGACCAGATGCCATGATCTTTGTTTTCTGAATGTTGAGCTTTAAGCCAACTTTTTCACTCTCCACTTTCACTTTCATCAAGAGGCTTTTGAGTTCCTCTTCACTTTCTGCCATAAGGGTGGTGTCATTTGCATATCTGAGGTTATTGATATTTCTACCGGCAATCTTGATTCCAGCTTGTGTTTCTAAACCATAAAGCAAGGAAGTTGGGTAGAGGGCCATATTTTAATCCAGGAGGAAACTTGGGAGTATAAGGTATCGATTTGTTGGACATCATGGTAACTGTTTATGTACCATCCTGCAGTTGACAAGTCTATTTCTTTAAAAAAAAAGTATTTAAAGAAGAAAAACTCAGAAAATGGCAGGATCTGGATTGACTCTGATGTCCTAGAGGTATGACAGGTTATGGCAGCCATTGTAAGGTGGCAAGTCTAAAGCAAGCAATGTTGCTGAGTAAGTGACCAAAGTACACCAATGTGAATTATTTCAAAGTATCCAAAGACCATCAGTCCTAAACTAGATTGAGGATGTGCCTAGAATTTGAGGTCATTCTAAGTTTCTCAATGAGAAAGGTCAAATCACAGAGTAAGCCTAAAAATCAAATTTCAATGAGAAGGCAACCTCTGGTAAGAAATGGAACTGTGGTCAGGATGGAGAATAGGAAGCTGGCACGTCTTAGCCTGGATGACCGTAACATCAACATTCCTGCCTCCTCTTCAGACCGACCATTGAAACTGAAGAGATCAAAACAAAATAACATTTCTTTGTGGTGCTGGAGAAGACTCTTGAGAGCCCCTTGGACTACAAGGAGATCAAACTAATCAATCCTAAAGGAAATCAATCCTTAAAATTAATTGAAAGGACTGAAGCTGAAGCTCCAAGACATCGGCCACCTGAAGCAAAGAACCATCTCATATGGAAAAGACCCTGATACTGGGAAAGACTGAAGACAAAAGAGAACGGGGCAAGAGAGGATGAGATGGTTGGATGGCATCACTGACTCAATGGACATGAATTTGAGCAAGCTCTGGGTGATAGTGGAGGACAGAGGAGACTGGTGTGCTACAGTCTGCTGGGTTGCAAAGAGTCAGACACGGCTTGGCAGTTGAACAACAACAAATTCCCATTACAGGCAAATAAAATCCAAAAGATATGATATTTGAATGGATTCTGTCATCATAGATAGACTTCAGGGTGAGCTGCCTATATATCCTCTCACCATTGAATCCATCTGCTGTGAAAATTTTTCACTGTCTCCAAGTCATCATGAAAACATTCTCAGCTAATTGAGACATTCCCAAACAATTAAGATAACCAGATGCGTCTGTTATTTGTAATTACCTGAATATGCATTCCTTTCTTTGAGAATAGTTCCATTTTTTGAGCCTTTTGAACTGCTCCAGATAATGAAAATGAAGATTACTGTGTGTGCATTTTTCACTCGGCCTAATTTTGACATAGAATTACCTCTTTCCAAAATTAAGCAGCAAAACTGGAAACATGTGTGGAAAAAAATAACTTTTTTTTTTTTAATTTTGCCTGGTGCCAAAATAATACCTTCTCTCCCTATACAAATTGCATTTCTGACAATTTCTAAGACTTAAATGTAATATATGCTTAAAGGTAAAGTATGGACTCCAATAGTTAAGGAAAAAATAAACAATTTTAAATTACCATTCATGATCTGCCACATTTAATCATTTAGATTCATGATGAATCTGCAGTACTGTTTATAGTTCTTAGCATGTATTAGCAATAGATGTAGTAGGGTTTCCATAACCCTACTACAGTAGGTAGGTATGGTAACTACC
Organism: Bos mutus; assembly: GCF_027580195.1. NCBI lineage: Eukaryota > Metazoa > Chordata > Mammalia > Artiodactyla > Bovidae > Bos > Bos mutus. The sequence goes on from NC_091627.1 coordinate 64,487,548, forward strand.
ACCATAACTGCTATTCTTTCTACTATTTCTGATATTACTATCCCTACTTTTCCTGATAATAATATACAATCTATTCAAATGGAGATATTCACTAGTGATCTGGTGTTTTTTTGAAACATTTTGTTATTGACTTATCTAATTATACAAAGAATTTATTAGAATAATTCACCACTTCTTTCCAATAACAGTCCTACTACATTTTTATTTTTCCAACTATGCAAATTCTTATACAACTTCCAGATACAATTCAAATTCTATCTCTGTCTTCTTTCAACTTTATAGAATTAGCCTTCACTATTTATAAATTACTTTTATATCTGCTTATAACTTTTTATTTTATAGCTGTCTCAAGCAACTATTTAATTTGCATTGTAATTTAAATTTTTGTATGCCCAATCTGAAAACAAGGCTTGCCCTATCCTTGTTTTCAGTTTTTACTTACTACTCTCGTCTTGGTACATGGTAGGTGCTCAATATATATTTAATTTGGTTCTATTTGAAAAGATCTCATGCCTTTCTGATATATTCATTCCCTCCAGCATGTCTCTTAGTGTCAAATAATTTTGGATTCTCAGATATTAGTACATTATAATCCACCTATAAGATAACTCTTTCTCTTGCCCTAGGCGGTGGAGCTGGTCTCACTTTAAGTCACTCTGTGAAGGCAAAGCTTGCTACTTAGAAGATCAACATGATGGAAATACCTCTAGAGGTAGACAATGGCATCAGGAGACAAGAGCTGGGAGAAAGGAACAGAACAAAAAACTGAACAAGAAGAAGGTTGAGGAGGCAGAAGAGGAGCAAGGAAAGGAGGGGAAACAGCTGCAGGAGAAGGAAGAAGAGAAAGGGAGGAGTAGAAAAGTGATCGCTGTCCCTATAAATCACATTTGTTAATAGTGGATCCATGTCTCTTACATCTCCAGCGTTGGCAGGCACGTTCTTTACCACTAGTGCCCCTTGGGAAGCCAAGTGAATATTTATATCATGTTAAAAGTGGAAGAGTCTTCTCCAACACCACGAGAGTCCCTTGGACTGAAAGGAGATCCAGCCAGTCCATTCTGAAGGAGATCAGCCCTGGGATTTCTTTGGAAGGAATGATGCTAAAGCTGAAACTCCAGTACTTTGGCCACCTCATGCGAAGAGTTGACTCACTGGAAAAGACTCTGATGCTGGGAGGGATTGGGGGCAGGAGGAGAAGGGGACGACAGAGGATGAGATGGCTGGATGGCATCACTGACTCGATGGACGTGAGTCTGGGTGAACTCCGGGAGTTGGTGATGGACAGGGAGGCCTGGCGTGCTGCGATTCATGGGGTCGCAAAGAGTTGGACACGACTGAGTGACTGAACTGAACTGAACTAAAAATTGGAAGATGAGTGATATTCGTGTAACAGGGCTAAACATTTTCCACTTTTGATGGAAAATACTTTTGAGTACTTCTGAGCTAGTGTAGAATGCTTTTTATTCTTATGTAATTAATCTTTTATCCTAATTATTACCAAAATGGCAACCCACTCCGGTGTTTTTGCCTGGAGAATCCCAGGGACAGGGGAGCCCGGTGGGCTGCTGTCTATGGGGTCACACATAGTTGGACACGACTGAAGTGACTTAGCAGCTTCATCAAATTCCTGAACCGAGAGCACAATTATCATCAAGAATGGGAACTACTGTTCAACTTTCCCAAAACCAAATTCATTATTTTTGTTAACTGTCCTCTGTATTTATCTGGCTAATACTGTGAGGCATTTATTGTTTTGAGAAAAGAGTATAAATTCCAACCATCCTCGTTTTACTTTAACTCTTTATTCTGCTACTTAGTAATTGTATGACTTTGAACAAGTCATTTATTCTTTTGGAATATATTTTATTTTTAAACTGAGAAGAGTAAGACCTTATTATTTATATATATATATATAGGCATTCTATCAATTTAAAATTTTACTACTAAAACCCTCATCCTTTACAAAACCATTATCCATTTCTCTAGTACTTGAATAAAGTAAACTTTAGGGGGAAAAATTGGTAAAATCTTTCATCGTCATAAATTATTTTTATTATATTTTACTAAGTATGTGCAAATATGCTTATAATTCATACCTTGTAAAAATCTAGACAAAGCCTCACATTATATATGTTAAATTAATTAAATAAAGAGGCCATCAAACTCCAATATCATGGTGACCTCCGTAAACAAACAAAATCTCAATTTGTAAATGTCTCCAAGTTACCAAGTCAAAACACTAAGGAAACCAATCAAAAACAACCAACCAGGCTTTAAGCAATAGTCAGCCAAATAACTTCCTTTCTTTGTGTCCACACTTTCTCATATGTCTTTCCCCTGACTCTTGTTAGTGGGAGATTCCCAAGGACTTCCTTTGACACTGTGTATGCCTTCATGCATGTGTGCTAAGTTGCTTCAGTCGTGTCCAACTTTTTGCGACCCTGTGGACTGCAGCCCACCTGGCTTCTCTGTCCGTTGGAGTCTCCAGGCAAGAATACTGGAATTGGATGCCACTTCCTCCTCCAGGGGATCTTCCCGACCCAGGGATTGAACTTGTCTCTTATATCTGCCACATTGGCAGGTAGGTTCTTTACCACTAGCACCATCTGGGAAGCCCTTCTCTTCACACTACCTGATTCCAATTAATAAATGCTCAGTAAACTCTTAAAATTTTAAATATACCTCCGTTTATGTTTTAATACATACAAATAAAACTATGTAGCTGAAACTATTCAAATGATTTGATGTGGCAGATGATGTTATGTTGTTTTGCTGAACTAAATGATCTATGGGGATTTGATTGTAACATACATATTAATATATATATATATATATATGGCATTTGATTTATTTTCTTTAAACTTATTTTAATATTGAGCCTCATGACAATTCCCTTGATCACAGTTATCACTGGGGACATCCCTGGTGGTCCAGTGGCTAAGATTTCTTACTTCCAATGCAGGGGTTTGATCTCTGGTCAGGAAACTAGATCCCACATGCCACGACTAATACCTGATGAAGCCAAATAAATTAAAACAACAGCAACAAAAAATCACAATCATCAGTCATTTTTCCTCTTTAAAGAATAGTTAAGCTATAATCCACTGGTTTAATGGACCCATCCATTTAGCTATCCATCCCAAAATTAATACTAAAATACTAAAAAATAATTTTAAAATATAATGTAATAGAAAATTCCTCATTGTTCATTACCACTTACTCACGAACTCCTGCAAGTTGTGATGTACAAAGATGGGTCTGCAGAGAACATCTATGAGCAATGTGGATGACACCTATTGCCCTGCATGGATTTCTGTGAGTTCAGTATGCTTATACTGCTATATGCCCTGTGATGACAACTGTTCAACTGGAATTCTCTATTTGACCAGCTATCAAACTTCTGACATTTTTCACTAGGTGCTGTGAGATCATTTACCCTTCATTTGATACAAAAATCCCATTTATGTGTTATGTCTGCCTCTGTTCTTTTTTCATTAGCCTGTGACAATTAATGTAGAACATTATTCCACCACATTGTCATTTTCATGATGTCAAAACATTCTAGATTTATTAAATAAATTATGGAGCTAAAATCCTAGTCTGTGAAAATATCTTTCAATTGTAGCTGATCACTATAAAAGAGTTTTGTCTTTATAATTAGTAAAAGAATCCAACAAGAGTACAATAGCAGACACATGATGAATGCTGTCTCATTAACACTGGGACATGATCACCTAAAGTGAGCCAGAAATGTTCTATCTGTATGTTATCATTGGGGACCAGTATGACAATAAACTCACAGATAAGGCAGAGCACTGAAATCATGTGGCACTTTACAAGTTATAAGGTAGTCTGCTAGATGACTCAGAGTATGTTTTGTCTTTTCATATTTTAGAAATTATATCAACGTGGAAACAAAAGCAGAAAACTCACCACTGTAGACCTCACTGACTTTTCATAATGATGCCACAGATACTCAAATATACAGCATATTAACATGTTCAATACTAAGAGATCTTCACTGGAGGGTACACAATAAATTTGAATGTTGAGACTCACCTGTGACTGCTTTCCCTTTTGTGATCTTTCTTTTGTTATGACTAAGCAGCCATTTGGTTACATCTGCTTTAAAATTTTTCTAGACTAAGATTATTAGAGTCATGCTTTATGATCTAGATTACCTGGGTTTTGGTTGGACTTCTGTTTATGTGCCAATGTTGACCCAAAACCACTTAAAGAGTTGTTTGGTCATGACTACAGAGACATCTGTGAACTGCTTCCATGGGGAGAAAAGGTGGCCTTCAATTCAGCCAAGTGTCCTTGTCAGGATGTTTATTATTCATAAGAGAAAGTCGAACTCTCTGTGTCACCATGGTTTGCTGGTAGACCAGCACATTTTCTGCACAAAGGTGAAGCCTAGAACAGCACACTGCATATTTGTCAGGGAACACAACTGTGAGCTCTCTGCCTCTGGGGACACATCATAAGTTCAGGTGAGGAAGACAATATCTATGAAGATGTCCTCAACCGTTTCCTGCTTCACCACCCATGAAAGATGAAACTCATCTACAGAGCACACTTCCATGGGTAAAAGCAGATTTTTTATAAAATCAAGAAAGAAAACACAACTACTCTAGTAAAACAAAGAATTGCAATAATAATTTATGATCTCAGTGACTGTAAATGGTGCACCAAATAGTACATGGAATTTTGTCCATTTTACATAGGAAGAAACTGAAGCTCAGAGGAGCTCAGTAATAGTTACAGGGGCAAATGCCTGCTTTAGTCCAGCAAGCTTTCTTATTATGTCTATTGTCTCTCATCATTTCAGGCTATTTTAGGGAAAAATTACATAGCCTGACATAAGCGGAGTAATCAAAGAAGACCCCAGTGTTGCTTTAGAATAGGAATCATACCAGAAGAAGGCTGTGCCATCCCTCCTGCAGAGACGGAAATGGACCTGACTGCTTCTTACCTGTCATTCTAGAGACCAAAGGGGACAAGTCTGGATACAGTCCAGATGCAGACTGAGAGTGTATTCATGTAAGGGAGGGCTTAAATTTGTTTATCTGTTTCTTTTCTAAAGTTGATAATAAAGTTAGGATGGCACTGAGCAACCATGGTAGAAAAAAAAATTCAAACATATACCCAAAAATGAGAAGATAGTTGGACAATTATTGGAACAACAAAAAAAGTTAAAGACACTTAACATTAACACATCTTGGATAATAAGGGATTCAAGAAAAGCCATTGAAGAGGACTGTGTATTAACTGAATCTGGGACATCACCCCCTTTTTTACTTCCTTCTATAGCACTTATAGCATATCAGGTAAAAATGTTCTATTTTATTTACATACATTAAGTCACTTAATATTCCCAACAAACTTGTGAGTAAATCCTATGATTGTCTCCTTTTTACAAAGAAGAAATTTGAGGTACTGAGAGTTTATATAACTTGCTCAAGGTCATTATAGGTATTAAGGGCAGAAAGGGGGTTCAAGCCCAGACAATGCCACCCCAATACATGTTCATCACTATTATTCTCTGCTGCATCCTTCTCCATTTGCTGCCCTTGGACTATCTCCACTTATTCATTCTGGGGTTGGGCTTGGATAGGCCACTCTCTGTATTAGAACAAAGAAGAGGAATCATTTCTTTCCACTCTCTGTCTTCCACTGGAAGAGCTTGGAAGGTCATTATGAATCAACAGGTGCCAGAGCACTCATAGATTATAATGATAGAATCAAAAGAAAATACTGAGTGCTTACCCTGGTAATTATGAAGATAAGTCCATTACAAAAACTAATCAATTAATCCTCTCAATAACCTTTTAAGGTAGATATTACTTTTACTCTCATTGTTTAAGTTATCAAATAAATGGCAAAAAGCTTGTAAACCAGACAGTCCTTCTCCAGTGTCTATCATTGTTACAAGAATATGCGGGAAATCTTTGGTACTGTGCACTAGAAATTTAGATATAAATAGATAACCTCAAGAATAAGGATGTAAATCTGGGTAATTTGTACAAGATGACACCAGATATAGTTCTCCAAATAATCACAACCTAAGTCACTGATATTTTAGCCAATTATATCTTGCAAATTTCTGTATTAAATAAGTTTTTGTTAAAGTACAGAATGATATTGGTAGAGCTGGAGTAGGAAATGGCAACCCACCCCAATATTCTTGCTGGGAAAATCCCATAAACAGAGGATCCTGGCAGGCTACAGTCCATAAGATTGCGAAGAGTCAGATACAACTGATTGAGCACGCGCGTGCACACACACACACACATGTTGGCAGAGCAGCAGGGGAGTAGAGCATGGCAAAGACTGCTTCCTCTGATAGGATCTTTATGTACAGGGCCCTGAAAAGGTATCAGTGCAGCCAACCTTTTGCATCACTGTGTGCTGGCTATAGGAATGGAATGTAAGGAGAAAACCCGGGGCCTCTATTCCAACCCAAACTGTTTCTGTTCAAAGGTATCTTGAAGCAACAAGTGGCAAATATTAATGGCACAAAGCAGGGGTGATGGTTCAGCTTTTACAGCTGGCAAGAGCAAAGAAAGGAAGAACCTCTACTCAGGTTGACCTGAAAGGAGATTCTGGCCCTCACAATAGCTTCTAATGTCAACTGTCATATTCCTCCTTTCTGTAAGGGCCTTCTTCTGGCCCTCAGTGTCCTATCCCCCTGGAGAACCTTCTCAGGCACCTTCTCACTCTGAATGCTGGTGATTGGGAGCCTGGAGAGCTCCTGATTCACTGTGTGCTTGGGAGCTGTGGTTTAGATTTGTGTCCTCAACATCCCAGAACACATTTATTTTTACTATAGAGACACTGGTACATCTAGTACTGAACTCCATGCATCTAGCCAGGCTTTTGTGGCTAAAGACCTAAACTCTTAACCTCATTTATAAGCCCTTTTTTCCCCCATGAGAACATGCATTCTTTTTTCTAAACAACTTCCTTCAAGAGAACATTTGGAAGACAACCTGTTCATAATTTGGGGACTCTCAGCCCAGTAAATCATCATTGTATTCTTCATGCTGTGTTCTGTCTTATTATCACCAGAGTGTGGTAATGTTGGTCTCTCTCACTCTACCAGAGATCTTGGAGTACTGAGCTTATCTTGGCTCCTGACATGGGTCTTTCACAGGGGTCTCTGCAAAGAAAAATATAAGCTGCACTCCAGCTTCCTAGGTTTTTTTGCCTCTTCTTTTTCTGGATATGAAAATATATAGTATTTTTTTTTAATTAGACAATGATTACAGTGTGATTACAATAATTACAGTGTGATTTTTTTTTTTGCCATACATCAACATGAATCAGCATTAGGTATACAAAATATACAACTAGCATTTGAGGCTGAGCATAAAGTTTATTATAATGTTTTATTATATATGCAGTACCTGAAACTGGAATTGGCTTCTCTAAGCAACAGCTATGATGGAGGAAGCAGCTGTTTTGGAGCAGAAATGGCTCTGGCCTAGGAGTCAGAGAATCCAGGGTTGTCCCAGATCTGCCCCTTGCCTCATTAGGCCAGCTATTGGGCTCTCCTGGTGATTGGTTTCATCATCTGTAAAATGGGAATAATTCTGTCCCATAGGATTAAATATTATATATCTCTATCTATCTAACTGGACTTCTCTGGTAGCTCAGCTGGTAAAGAATCTGCTTGCAATGCAGGAGACCCCTGTACCCAGGTTTGATTCCTGGGCCAGGAACATCTGCTGGAGAAAGGATAGGCTATCCACTCCAATATTCTTGGGCTTCCCTGGTTGTTCGGCTGATAAACAAGCCTCCTACAATGTAGGAGACCTGGGTTCAATCCCTGGGTTGGGACGATTCCCTGGAGAAGGGAACAGTTACCCACTCCAGTATTCTGGCTTGGAGAATTCCAAGACTGTATAGTCCTTGGGGTTGCAAAGATTATGCATTATCTATTAAACATTTATATAGACTACTAAGTGAATAAGAGCTCTTACTATTGTGAAGTTGGATAAGTGTAAACTCCAGTGAATTGGATCCAAAGAAACTATTTTCTGCTTTTCTTTTTCAACCCACTCCAGTACTCTTGCCTGGGAAATCTCATGGACAGAGAAGCCTGGTGGGCTACAGTTCATGGCATCTAAAGAGCCAGACACGAGTTAGTGACTAAACAACAACAATGGGGAGCTTATCTACTCTTCTTTTTCTAATTTAATTTTTTAATTAAGATACAGTTGATGTACAATAGTATATGTTTCAAATGTACAACATAGTAATTCACAATTTTTAAAGACTGTATTCTATTTATATTGCATTCTATTTATTATAAGATATTGGCTATATTTGCTTATGTTGTACAAGATATACTTTTAGCTTATTTATTTTATATATCTTGCCCTTCCCTTCATCACCCCCCTGGAAATGCAAATATGTTTGACATTTCTGTCTTATATCTCATAAACACACATGGGCGATCTCTCTCCTCCTTTCTCTCAAATCTCTCTCTCTCTTTCTCTCTTCAGAAAAGGCAAATAAAGTGAAGCCCAAAAGTGAAAGTAAAGGTTTGCAAAGCTTTAGGCACAGTTTTGGAGAAAACACAAGTTTTCTTGTGTTGATCATGTCATAAAAGCCACATAGCGATAAAACTGCATCATAGGGATACCAAAAGAACATCTGCTCCTTAAAAATCTCACCAGAGTGCAGGGTTCAGTTTGAGGCATCTCCTTTCATAACAAATGAACAGCAATGAAAAGAACTCCAGACAAGAGCAGCAAGATGATTAAACCCATAGAAGAATCCAGTTATCTGGGCGGATTAAAGAAAATTGATAATTCATTGAAGCCATTGCCAAGATGAGGAATAATTATAGTCTACAAAAATTTCAAAGGTAGAAAAGCCAAGGGAAGAGAGGAACTATTTAACTTGATCAGAAGGCAATACACTGAAATAGTCACAAACGATGGAAAAGGAATTTTTGTGAAATTATATTTGATGATTTGGAAGCTAATATGAAGAGTACCTGAAGGATACCATATATTTAAAGATGGGCAAGGTCTATGCATAGTAGTGACATACAAAAATCTATTAAAAAGTCTTCACTGGAAATCCCTACCTCTAACACATGGGAGAATATTGTGTCTCAGAAACCTCCTTGGACATAGAGGCAGCAGATTTGATTATTCCGATACTCATTTGTTAAACTCTATGTATTTAAAAGACAATTTTCCAGGAATAAAAATGGTTGAGAATCTGAAGCCTCACTCTTACCAATGGAGATTCAAATATATGATAGCTCAGAGCTATCATCTGGGATATAGAAGATATTTATTCATTCGTTTAACAAATATTTCCTGAATACCTACCAGGAACCAGGTAGAGTGCTAGGCACACACATGAGATCCAACACTCCATGTTTTCTTCTCCCAGATCTGGTTCCACTAATTGATATTACATTTGCTTTTTTTTTTTTTTTTTTTTTTCATGTTGTATCTACTACCCAAAAGTTATAGTGAGCTCCATGAAGGTAATGACAAGGACAGATAAGGATTCTTCCATCATAGCAGCCAGCCCCCTGCTCTGACTATACATATGAATACTGAATGCATCTACTCTTTGGCCAGCATGATGCCAGTATGACGGACAGGTGCCAAGAGGTCTGGTTTCTGGAATGAAATTATTCTTTGTACCTCAAAATGACCAACTCTAATCTTCTTTTAACCTCACAAACAAGTCACAACATAATATCCATTTAAAGATATAAATGCATTTTTTATAGGATACATCATCAGTTTCAAAGCCAAATATACAACTGAGACAATCCCAGGGTTATTCAGATATAGTCATGTCTAAATAATGAAGGACAGAGTCATTAGCCAGGCTGACATCAAGAGCAGTAGATAAATACTGATGACTTTCTAAGCAAGAGTTGCAACAAAAGGTGATCAATTTCTCTTGTCCTCCTTCCCTTATTTTATGTCCATAAGCCTGCTTTATTTCCAACAGTTGATCAACTGTAAACATTCATAATATGGTAAATATCAGAAAGGAGACACCGTTACTTCTGTCTTTTAGTCTAAAAGAGACCACCTAAGGAAGTTATTTTATTGGTACTTCCAGCTCTATGCCAAGTATCCACACATGTTCTCTACAGTATGTGTGCTTTAAATTACTTACTGAAATAGATATTTGTCTTTACAAAGAAATAATGGTTTCCTTGTGTCTCTCAGTAACAGGAAAAATTTCCATCCTTACTGGGGTAAGATTAAAAAGCTAATCAGCACTGCGGTCTCTCAAGAGTCTAAAGATGCGCTCTCCCAAATCCACAGTGTATTCAGATTACCTGGCGATATCTGAACTGGCCCTTCTGCTCTTCTTGTACGTTTATTTAACACTTTGCTCAGCTTTGTTTTTAAGTGATTCTGACAGCTCCTAACTAAGGAACAACACGCTCTGGCTAGTTGTTTCAGCCAAGAGTTTTAATGTTTTAAAAATAAGCTTGTATTCACTTTGGTTTTAACGTAGAAATGTCTGCAGATGGGAAGAGGTCCAAATGAAGAGCAAAGAGATGTCCTGGTGGAGAGTGGGCTACATTGGCAGAGCTGTAGGTTGCCCTGAGGTGAACTCAGCGTCATCAGCTCCCCACCCTCCAATTAAAGCAAGGCAGCATTTGGCTTGGTAGTGATCCATTTACATATATTTGAAAAGTGAGCTTTTCATCACATCCATCGTTTTGATACTTAGGTGTTCATTATCTTGCTTGGCACATAGTAGGCATGAAACAAGAATTGGTGAATCACATTGTTTTCCCCTCTATATCATAAGCAACTTGAGGGCAGGTCTGTGACAGGACTGGTGTGGTCCTGGGCACTGCTGCAGGTCCTCAACTGAGACTTGCTGAGTGAGTGAAAGGCTGACTTGTTTCTCATTCTGTTCCATGCCAAGCCATTCACTTGGCGGAGGTGGGGAGTAAACAGAGTTAACAAGAGATGGAAAGGATTGCTGAGCCACAGTGAGTGGTGGGAGAGCACAGATTTGTGGCAGAGGCGATCAGCACATTTTCAAAAATAACACTAACAAAACTTGGCAGCCTGGGACACAGAGACAATGAGAAAGGTGGTAGGTGGGCACAGATTACGGCAAAGGAAGCATTTTTGCAAACTGGTGGATAGAGTCAGTACCTCCATGCCTCTTCTTTCATTTCTACTTTTCAGTGTTCTGGAGGGTGAACTGGCTTAGAATAATTATAAGAATGGAAGCAAGACCTCAGAGTCAAACAAGCTCACAGAGAGTTTACAAATGACTGTAGTTATTATCATGGCTATCGGTCTGAAACTGACTTTCACCTGTATTTCATTTTAGATTTGAGAGTTTTTGTCTCCCAGCACCTCCTCAGTTTTCCTTTCCTCTTTCTTATTTGGAGGGTCACCATATAATTTTATCAATGAAACTAAGACAATTTTGAGAGGGAGAATGAAAGCTGTCCATGATGACATCCAGGGCTGTATTATGACTTTTGTGATCTTTGGGCAATTTTGCTTCTGTGGGTCCTTTCTCCCAGGAAACTAATGAACAAACAAAGCCCCACTAAAGTCTGTATTTTACAACTCTGATAGTATGAAGATAAATAAAATGCAGGCTGGATTCATCATAATATATTACTTTCATTATTATCATAGTCATTTATTTTAAAAGAAGTTAAAACACTTTCATGGATCCCTAATATTATGATCAAACCTAGCACTGTGCCTGACAGAGAACTCAGCTCTGTTTAAGATTTCAGAAGTGAAATGGGTCTGTCCTAGGTATGGTCACCCTGTAGGTCATAAGAATTCTATTAATAAATGCTGCACTCAGCAGGACTCAGGTTCCCTCTGGCTTGGCTTTGGACCTGTTCAGAAAGTAATGAATTTAAACTCATCAGGATGTAGACATTGTGTGCTCAGTCCCTTCAGTTGTGTCTGACTCTGTGACCCCCTGGACTGTAGCCCACCAGGCTCTTCTGTCCATTGGATTCTCCAGGCAAGAATACTGGAGTGAGTTACCATTTCCTCTCCAGGGGATCTTCCCAACCTGGGGATTGACCCATGTCTCCTGAGACTCATGCATCGCAGACAGATTCTTTACCCACTGAGCCACCTGGGAAACCCATGTATACATTAAATGTGTACGTTTTTGAATATCAATTATACCTCCATAAAGCTAAAAAATATAATGAATTACCTGAAATATTATAATAGCATTGTTGAAGTAGAAAAAATAACCTAGCAGGTAAGTGGATATGGTTGTTTGAAGCAGAGACTGAGTATATCTTGCCACTTTTGTACAATTTTCTTAACACTCTCAACTCTTATAGTCTTGATATTAATGTACTTCTTGCACTTTCTGCTTATACCAGTTTTGATCCACCTTCTCTTAAGACTGACTCAACTTTAATAATCCATATTTCAGAGCTCCCCTTGCTCACTACAACCACTTTACCTTCTAGCTAATCCATTCTTTAGATTTCCTGCATCTATTTTTCATTTATAATGGCCACTGTATACTCAGTCTCGATTACCTCAGTTCTTCACCCTACCTTCAGCTTCAGGGGCCTTCCCCAGGCCTCAAGACTCTAAGTTAGTTATTTCCATGTGATCCTTTCTAACACACCAGTAACACTCCTTGTAGCACCCTAAATTATGTCATATCCCCAACACAAGTTACTTTACCATTTGTAGGCTATTCACTCATTCCCAAGCTGCCAAGCTTTGCCAGATAAGCTTATGAGAAAGTTGCCATTGGGTCTGCTAAACTCTGTTTCTTAGCTTCACTTTTAAGCATTTATTCCTCATGATCTCATTATCTTATGCCTCTCTGAACTATATATCCTGTTCCTCTCAGGGGAAAAAAAATATTCTAACATTTTTCTACATTTTTTTTTTTATGCCTCATTCTCAACCATGCCGTCCTCACTCTGAACAGATGACCTTCCTTCCTACTTTACTGAAAAAGCAGAGGCCATCTGGTACAACCTCCATAATCTTTCCTCCTCTCCATCTGTCACCATGCTTCATTCTCTGAAACTTTCTCTGATATCTTCATCTTTCCTTCTCTTCCCTCCTGTTTCCATCTCCTTTCCAAAAGAAGTCCTAGGTTTTTAAAAATAATAACTATTGTGTATAAAGCACTAAGCTAGACTTATTATGTACTTCATGCAAAGCCTCTCATTGACATCTAAACGTATATTCCTTTCAGGCACCACTGAGACTTAATAGTCACCAAGCATCATGGGGCTCTTTATTTCTTACTTCTTGGTTTCTCTAGAATCTGCAGGATACACCTCTCCCTTCTTTTCCAGGTTTGGTCTTTTTTTCTTATTATTTTTGTTTACATAAACATACACAAAAGCGTGTGTGTGTGTGCTCAGTCAGTCAGTCATGTCTGACTCTGTGCAACCCCATGGTCTAGGGCCAACTAGGCCCCTCTGTCCATGGGATTTTCCCCAGGCACGGATACTGGAGTGGGCTGCCATGCCCTCCTTTAAGGGATCTTCCCTACCCAGCGACTGAACATCCACTTCCTGCATTGCACATGGATTCTTTATCACTGAGCCACCTGGGAAGCCCTAATTTTCTAAACAAAATTCTAACATAAAGAACATAGATCAGTTATTTTGAAAAACTACTCGAGTAAGAATACCATTCTGTCACACTCATTTATTTAGTTATTGGGGGAATTTGAAGAAGCTTCCTAAAGTCTATCAGTCCAGAAACTGTTTGCTTCTTATGGTCAAAAATATCTTTCTAAACCTAACTGATTACTAGATGTTTATGAGTCTTTAAAATTAGCAGGGCCTATTCAATCTATGTATAATTTACATAAAATAAAATGCACCCATTTAATGTGAACAGTTTGAAGAGTTTTGCTATATGTGTACATTTATCACAGTCAAAATATAGAAAACTTCTGTCACTTAAGTAAGATCCCTTATGCCTATTTGCAGTCAATATCTGTCCTCACTCCACTCAACTGGCCCAGTTTCCATGCAACCACTAATCTGCTTTCAGTTACTATAGATTATTTTTTCCTGTCCCAGAATTTCATATAAAATAAATTCTACAACATATAACCCTTTGCTTCTATCACGCAGCATAATATTTGTGTTGAGTATATCAGTAACCTTTCTTTTTATTGCTGAATAGTACTCCCTTGAATGGAAAGTGCACAACGGTTTATACATTCAACTGTGAATTGACATTTGACTATTTCCAGTTTTAAGGTATTATGAAGAAATTTGCTATGACTATTCAATTACAAGTCTTTTTGTAGAAATATATTTCATTTCTCTTAGGTAAACAATTTCAAAAGAATCAGTTGATCACAGAATTAAGTGTATGTTTAATTTTATAATAAACAATTGAGCTACTTTCCAAAATGGTCGCACAATTTTATTTCACCATTAGCAATAACAGAGTTTCAGTTTAGTATTCCATACCCTCATCAATTGGTATTGTCAACCTTTTAAATTTTAGCCATTGGAACAGATGTATATAGGTAATCAGCTGTGGTTTTATGTTTCTTTGATAACCAATGATACTGACCATTTTGCATGTGCTTATTGGCCATTTGCACATTTTTAAAGATTTTTAAATGTGTGTCATTACTAAAGTCTTCATTGAATCTGTTTTGCCCTCATTTCACATGCTAGCAACGTAGTACTCAAAATCCTTCAAGGTGGCTTCAAAAGTACTTGAACCAAGAACTTTCAGATGTACAAGCTGGATTTAGAAAAGGCAGAAGAACTAGAGGTCAAATTGCCAACATCCATTGGATCACAGAAAAAGCAAGATAATTCCAGAAAAATATCTACTTCTTCTTCACTGACTATAAAGCCTTTGACTGTATGGACAACAACAAACTATGGAAAATTCTTAAAGAGATGGGAATACCAGACCACCTTACCTGTGTCCTGAGAAATGTGTATGCGGGACAAGAAGCAACAATTAGAAGAAGACATGGTTCAAAACTGGGAAAGGAGCTGTATATTGTCACTCGTCTCATTTAACTTATATGCAGAGTACATCATGCAAAATGCCAGGCTGGATTACTCATAAGCTGGAAACAAGATTGCCGGGAGAAATATCAACAGCTTCAGATATACGGATGACACCACTCTAAAGGCAAGAAGCAAAGAGAAACTAAACAGCCTCTTGATGAAGGTGAAAGAGAAGGGTGAAAAAGCTGGCTTAAAACTCAACATTCAAAAAACTAACATCATGGCATCTGGCCCCACCAGTTCATGGAAAATAGATGGGGAAACAATGGAAACAGTGACAGACTTTATTTTCTTGGGCTCCAAAATCATTGTGGATGGTGACTGCAGCCATGAAAGTAGATGTTTGCTCCTTGGAAGGAAAGCCATGACAAACCTAGACAGTGTATTCAAAGGCAGAGACATCACTTTGTGACAAAGGTCTATATAGTCAATGGTTTTTCCAGTAGTCATGCACAGATGTGAGAGTTGGACCATAAAGAATGCTGAGCACTGAAGAATTGATGTTTTTGAATTGTGGTGCTGAAGAAGACTCTTTGAGAGACCTGTGGACAGCAAGGAGATCCAACCAGTCAATCCTAAAGAAAATCAACCCTGAATCTTCACTGGAAGGACTTATGCTGAAGCTCCAACACTTTGGCTACCTGATAGGAAGAACTGACTCATTGAAAAAGACCCCGATGCTGGGAAAGATTGAGGGCAGGAGGTGAAGGGGGCAACAGAGGATGAGATTGTTGGATGGCATCATTGACTCAATGGACATGAGTTTGAGCAAGCTCCAGGAGATACTGAAGGACAGGGAAGCCTGGCATGCTGCAGTCCATGTGGTTGCAGAGTCCAGTAGGGCTTCGCAACTGAACAACAATATTGAATTTGTTACAATATTGTTTCTGTTTTCTGTTTTGTGGTTTTTTTTGGATGTGGGCATGTGGTATCTTAACTCTTTGACCAGGGATCAAATGAGCACCCCTGCACTGGAAGGTGAAGTCTTAACCACTGGACCACCAGAAAGTCCTGCCCATTTTCTTTTGCTAAGTGTTTGATCAAATATTTTGTCCATTTTTTACATTGGCTTGTTTGTCTTATTATAACTGAGTTGGAAGATCACTTTATACTTTCTTGATACAAATTAATTTTTCAGATATATGTATTACAAATATTTTTCAGTCTGTTTGCTGGCTTATGTTCTTAATGGTGCTTTTCAAATGACAAAGTTTAAATTATTATGAAGTCCAATTGATTTGGGTTTATTTTTTGGTTATTTTGTATGTTTGTGTATGTGTGTTTATGTGTGTATGTGTCCCTTCTACTGAGGAAGTCTTTTTTATTGAAATATAATTGATGTACAATGTTATATTAGTTTCAGGTATACTACATAATGATTTGACATGTGCATATGTTATGAAATGATCACCACAATAAGTCTAATAACCAGCTGTCCCCATACAAATTAGTATGATATTACTGACCATATTCCTTATGGTCATATAATGGAATAAGGTCATATTCCTTATTATTTCCCTGTTACTTATTTATTGTATAACTGGAAACTTGTACCTCTCAGTCCTATTCAACTATTTCACCCACCCCCAACCACTCCTTCTGGCACAACCCATTTATTCTATGTATCTAAGAGTCTGTTTTCATTTTGTTTGTTGGTTTGTTTTGTTTGTTTTAGATTCTACACATAATCAAGAGCATGTATTTGTCTTTCACTGTCTGACTTATTTCACTTAGGATAATACCCGCAAGATTCATCCATGTTGTTACTACAAATGGCAAGATTTCATTTTTTATGGCTGGGTAATAGTCCATTTATATGTGTTACACCTTCTTTTTCCATTTATCCGTCTATGAACACTAAGGTTGCTTACATATCTTGGCTGCTATAAATGATGCTGCAATGAACATTGAAGTGCATATATATTTTCAAATTACTGCTTTTGTTTCTTTGGATTAATGCCCATAATTGCAATTGCTAGATCATGTATCAGTTCTATTTTTAATTGTTTTGAGGAAACTTCACACTTTTTTTCCATAATGGTTGCTCCTACCAGCCGTACACAGAGTTCTTTTTTCTCCATATCCTTACCAACACTTGCTATTTTTTTCCTTTTTGATAATAGTCATTTAGTACATGTAAGGGGATATCTCATAGTAATTAGATTTACATTTCCATGATTAATGATGTTGAGCAACTTTTCAGGTGCCTGTTGGCCATCTGGGAGTCTATTTTGGACAGCTGTCTATTCAGGTCCTCTGCCCATTTTTAAATTAGGTTGTTTGTTTTTTGATGCTGAGTTGCATAGTTTGGATATTAACCTCTTATCATTTGAAAATATCTTCTCCCACTAAATAGGCAGCATTTAGTTTTGTTAATAGTTTCCTAAGCTGTGCAAAGGCTTCTTGCTTGTTTGTTTTATATAATCTCATATTTAACTTTGCTTTTGCTTCCTTGCCTGAAGACACATATCCAAAATACTATTACTAACACCAATACCAGAGTGCATGCTTACAAAGTTTCTTCTGAGAATTTTATGGCTGCAATCTTACATTTAAGTCTTTAATACATTTGACTTAATTTTATACATAGTTTGAGTCCAGTTTCATGCTTATGCATGCAGCTGTCAAGTTTTTCCAACACCATTTACTGAAGAGACTGTCTTTATCCCATTGTACATTCTTGCCTCCTTTGTCATAGACTAATTGACCATATAAACGTGTGTTTATTTCTGGCATACCTATTTTGCTCCATTGATCTCTATGTCTGTTTTTTTTCCCCCAGTACTATACTGTTTCCAATATACAATAGCATGTATAACATAGAATGGGAAAGACTAGAGATCTCTTCAAGAAAATTAGAGATACCAAGGGAAGATTTCATGCAAAGATGGGCACAATAAAGGACAGAAAAGCTATGGACCTAACAGAAGCAGAGGATATTAAGAAGAGGTGGCAGGAGTACACAGAAGAACTATATAAAAAAAATCTTCATGATCCAGATAACCATGATGGTGGGATCACTCTCCTAGAGCCAGACATCCTGGAATGTGAAGTCAAGTGGGCCATAGGAAGCATCACTACAAACAAAGCCAGTGAAGACGATCAAATCCTAAAAGATGATGCTGCTAAAGTGCTGCACTCAATATGCCAGTAAATTTGGAAAACTCAGCAGTGGCCACAGGACTGGAAAAGGTCAGTTTGCATTCCAATCCCAAAGAAGGGCAATGCCAAAGAATGCTCAAACTACCACACAATTGCACTCAACTCACACACTAGCAAAGTAATGCTCAAAATTCTCCAAGCCAGGCTTCAACAAGATATGAAGTGTGAACTTCCAGATGTTCAAACTGGTTTTAGAAAAGGCAGAGCAACCAGAGATCAAATTGCCAACATCCGTTGGATTATAGAGAATTCAAGCAAAACACCTACTTCAGCTTTATTGATTATGCCAAAGTCTTTGGCTGTGTAGATCATAATAAACTGTGGAAAATTCTTCAAGAGATGCGAATACCAGACCACCTTACCTGTCTCCTGAGAAATCTGTATGTAGGTTAAGAAGCAACAGAACAGGATGTGGAAAAAAGGACTGGGTCCAAATTGGGAAAGGAGTACGTCAAGGCTGTATATTGTCACCCTGCTTATTTAACTTATATGTAGAGTACATCATGTGAAATGCCTGGCTGGATGAAGCACAAGATGTAAACAAGATTGCCAAGAGAAATATCAATAACCTCATATATACATATGACATCATCCTTATAGCAGAAACTGAAGAGGAACTAAAGAGCCTCTTGATGAAAGTGAAAGAAGAGAGTGAAAATGTTGGCTTAAAACTCAACATTCAGAAAACCAAGATCATAGCATCCAGTCCCATCACTTTGTGGCAAATGAATGGCAAAACAATGGAACAGTGACAGACTTTATTTTGGGGGCTCCAAAATCACTGCAGATGGTGACTGCAGCCATGAAATTAAAAGACACTTGCTCCTTGGCAGAAAAGCTATGACCAACCTAGACAGCATATTAAAAAGAAGATATATTACTTTGCTGACAAAGGTCTGTCTATTCAAAGCTATGGTTTTTCCAGCAGTCATGTATGGATATAAGAGTTGGAACATAAATAAGGCTGAGCTTCGAAGAATCGATGTTTTCAAACTGTGGTGCTAGAGAGGACTCTTGAGAGTCCCTTGGACTGCAAGGAGATCAAACTAGTCAATACTAAAGGAAATCAACCCTGAATATTCATTGGAAGGACTGATACTGAAGCTCTGATACTCTGGCCACCTGATGCAAAGAATTGACTCATTGGAAAAGACCCTGATGCTGGGGAAAATTGAGGGTAGGCGAAGGGCGTGACAGGGGATGATGGTTAGATGACATCACCGACTCAAAGAATTTGACTCTGAGCAAACTCCAGGAGACAGTGAAGGACTAGGAGGCCTGGTGTGCTGCAGTTCATGGGATCACAAAGAGTTGGACAAGACTTAGTGGCTGAACAACAACCAAAACCATTTTGCTATTTTTTTTTAACGCGTTGTCCTATCTGTTTATTACCTTTTTCTCTTGCCTTCTTTTGGCTTACATAAATACATTTTTTTAGTGCTCCATTTTGTCTCTCTTTGGCTTTTTAAGTATTCTTCTTGTTCCATTTTACTTAATTATTGGGTGTGATTTGATATCCAATCCCAAAGAAAGGCAATGCCAAAGAATGCTCAAACTACTGCACAATTGCACTCTTCTCACATGCTAGTAAGTAATGCTCAAAATTATCCAAGCCAGGCTTCAGCAATACATAAACCATGAACTTCCAGATGTTCAAGCTGGTTTTTGAAAAGGCAGAGATCAAATTGCCAACATCTGCTGGATCATTGAAAAAGCAAGAGAGTTCCAGGAAAACATCTATTTCTGCTTTATTGACTATGCCAAAGCCTCTGACTGTGTGAATCACAATTAACTGTGGAAAATTCTGAAAGGGATAGGAATACCAGACCACCTGACCTGCCTCTTGAGAAATCTATATGCAGGTCAGGAAGCAACAGTTAGAACTGGACATGGAACAACAGACAGGTTACAAATACGAAAAGCAGTATGTCAAGGCTGTGTATTGTTACCCTGCTTATTTAACTTCTATGCAGAGTACATCATGAGAAACACTGGGCAGGAAGAAGCACAAGCTGGAATCAAGATTGCTGGGAGAAATATCAATAACCTCAGATATGCATATGACACTACCCTTATGGCAGAAAGTGAAGAGGAACTAAAGAGCCTTTTGATGAAAGTCAAAGAGGAGAGTGAAAAAGTTGACTTAAAGCTCAACATTCAGAAAACGAAGATCATGGCATCTGGTCCCATCACTTCATGGCAAATAGATGGAGAAACAGTGGAAACAGTGTCAGACTTTATTTTTTGGGGCTCCAAAATCACTGCAGATGGTGATTGCAGCCATGAAATTAAAAGACACTTACTCCTTGGAAGAAAAGTTATGACCAACCTAGATAGCATATTCAAAAGCAGAGATATTACTTTGCCAACAGAGGTCCATCTAGTCAAGGCTATGGTTTTTCCAGTGGTCATGTATGGATGTGAGAGTTGAACTGTGAAGAAAGCTGAGAACCGAAGAATTGATGCTTTTGAACTGTGATGTTGGAGAAGACTCTTGAGAGTCCCTTGGACTGCAGGGAGATCCAACCAGTCCATCCTAAAGGAAATCAGTCCTGGGTGTTCATTGGAAGGACTGATGCTGAAGCTGAAACTCCAATATTTTGGCCACCTCATGTGAAAAGTTGACTCATTGGAAAGGACCCTGATGCTGGGAGAGATTGGGGGCAGGAGGAGATGGGGATGACAGAGGATGAGATGGCTGGATGGCATCACCAACTCGATGGACATGAGTTTGAGTGAACTCTAGGAGTTGGTGATGGACAGGGAGGCCTGGGGTGCTGTGATTCATGGGGTCTCAAAGAGTTGGACACGACTGAGTGACTGAACTGAACTGATATACTTTTAATTTTCCACCATGTACATTCAAATATTATAACCATTTAAGTTCAGTATAAAAATTTACAATATTTTTCTATCCTCCTTGTCCTATTTTTTGTCTTGTCATATAGTTAATTTCTACACATTTATAATTCCCAATTACTCTATTATTTTTGCATTAAAAATTATGGCTTAAATAAATAAAAGAAAAAGTCTTCAATAGTTACTCTAATATTTTAATTCCCAGTCTTCCTAATTCATTTTTAAGGATTTTTTTTCTGGCACTACTTTTTCTTTTGTTTGAAGTACTTCCTTCAAAATACCTTTGCTACAAGTTACATGGTAATGAATTCTTTTCCTTTTGACTGAAAAATCTTTATTTAACCTCTTTTTTTTTCCTGTGTTTATTTCAGATTTTAATATTTCATTCATTATGGATTTTTGCATTCATTTTTTAAAACACTGCATTAAAATCTTATTCATCTTGATTACTGTGTTGTTTTCTTAATTTTTTATTTTTATTTATTTATTTTTAATTTTATTTTATTTTTAAACTTTACATAATTGTATTAGTTCTGCCAAATATCAGAATGAATCCGCCACGGGTATACATGTGTTCCCCATCCTGAACCCTCCTCCCTCCTCCCTCCCCATACATCCCTCTGGGTCGTCCCAGTGCTCTAGCCCCAAGCATCCAGTATCGTGCATTGAACCTGGACTGGCATCTCATTTCTTACATGATATTTTACATGTTTCAATGTCATTCTCCCAAATCTTCCCACCCTCTCCCTCTCCCACAGAGTCCATAAGACTGTTCTATACATCAGTGTCTCTTTTGCTGTCTATACAGAGTGAAGTAAGCCAGAAGGAAAAACATAAATACAGTATACTAACGCATATATATGGAATTTAGAAAGATGGTAACAATAACCCGGTGTATTTAACCTCTTTTAATCTTTGTTAGGTTTAGAATTTACATTGACATTTTTTCTGTTTTTCATTTAAAATATTGTTCTATTCTTTTATTTCTTCTAAGGAAAATTTAGCCCTTATATGTTTATCTTTGTTGCCAGTATTTATTGAGTGTTTTATATTCTAGCTACTTTCAAATTTAAATTTTATTTGATTATGATGTGTCTAGATATGATTTTTTGTTTTTCCTGGGATTCATTGAGCTACTTAAATCTTTGAGTTGATATTATTTACATCAATTCTGAACAATTTCCTGTCATTTCATCAATAGCTTTTAATCCTCATTTTGTGACTATGCTGCTGCTGCTGCTAAGTCGCTTCAGTCGTGTCCGACTCTATGCAACCCCATAGACGGCAGCCCACCAGGCTCCGCCGCCCCTGGGATTTTCCAGACAAGAACACTGCAGTGGGTTGCCATTTCCTTCTCCAATGTATGAAAGTGAAAGGCGAAAAGTGAAGTCACTCAGTCATGTCTGACTCTCTGCGACCCCATGGACTGCAGCCTACCAGTCTCCTCCATCCATGGGATTTTCCAGGCAAGAGTATTGGAATGGGTTGCCATTGCCTTCTCCTTTTTGTGACTATAATACTACTTATAATAGAACACTGTCAAATGACCCACAGATCACTCATTCCTTCTTGCGTGTTTTCTTTAACTATGTTTCCTTCTATGTTTAGTTTTCCTATTGTTGTGTCATCAAATTCACTATTGTTTCCTTCTTCAGTGATATGTGTGCTTTTAAACTTGGATTTTCCAGGCAAGCATACCAGAGTGTGTTGCTACTTCCTTCTCCAGGGGATCTTCCTGACCCAGGGATCAAACCCAGGTCTCCCAAATTGCAGACAGATGCTTTACCTTCTGAGCCACCAGGGAAGCTCACCACTTCTCTATATACATTACAGCTCTTTTATTTGGTTCTTCTTATATCTTCCACATTTTTTCATTATGATTTTCCTTTAATATTCAATTATATTTTAAAAACTGTTTTAAATTATTATCTGATAATTCCTCATTTTATAAATACTGGACCTTTTATATTACTTGATTTTTCTCTTGATTCTGGGTCCTATTTTCCTGCTACCACGTTTAGTGAGTTTTAATTGAATGCTGAAGATTGCTATTTTTATGATTTTAGTGTATAGATTGTATTGTTATCTTCTCTAAAAATATTGTTTCATTTTGGGAGGGTGCTAATTTAAGGTAGGGGCTTCCCTGGTAGCTCAGGGTAAACAACCTGCCTGCCAATGCAGCGGATGCGGGTTTGATTCCTGGTCTGGGAAGATCCCCTAGAGAAGGAAATTCAAGGATTTATGACAGAAACTGATGCTCAACCAATACGCCCGCTGTAAACAACTAAAACACTGAACAAAGTACACAAAATAACTCTTTTCAGACATTGCATAATAGGCAATTCAAGACTGATATTCCTTGAGAGAAAGAGAACCACACAGACAGGGGAGCCTGGTGGGCTACAGTCCATGGGGTCACAAAGAGTTGGACACAACTTAGTGACTGAACAACATAAAAATTTAAGGTAAAGTTTGACTTGGAGCTGTCTTATGAAAGATCTAAAGAAATGTTTAGCATGGTGTCAGCTTATGGGCTACCTTCTCTGACATCTCTGCTATGCTTATTTCAGTACCTTTCACCTTTTGACCCAAGACTTCTTCCAATATTATCATCCGTTGTCCTTTTGGATGCACACTGTGCTCCAATCAACAAAGTTCCTTGTTTGTCTTATTCCATTTATCCCCTTTGTCTAAAATGCTCAAGTTTTTTCTCTGCCTTTTTAAAACTGTATCATTCTTCCCATATATATATATGAATTTTTTGTTGATAATCTACATCAGAAGTAACTCTTTCCTTCTCTGCTTCTAAGCTTTTTGGTTTGATTCTATCTTAATTTATCATATTTTATATTCAGTTCAGTCGCTTATTCATGTCTGACTCTTTGCGACCCCATGGACTGCAGCACGCCAGGCTTCCCTATCCATCACCAACTCACTAAGCTTGCTCAAACTCATGTCCATCAAGTCAGTGATGCCATCCAACCATCTCGTCCTCTGTCATCTCTTTCACCTCCTGCCTTCAATCTTTCCCAGCATCAGGGTCTTTTCCAATAAGTCAGTTCTTCGCATCAGGTGGACAAAGTTTTGGAGTTTCAGCTACAGCATCAGTCCTTCCAATGAATATTCAGGACTAATTTCCTTTAAGATTGACTGGTTTGATCTCTGTGCAGTCCAAGGGACTCTCAAGAGTCTTCTCCAACACCACAGTCCAAAAGCATCAATTCTTTGGCACTCAGCTTTCTTTACAGTCCAACTCTCACATCCATACATGACTACTGGTAAAACCATAGCTTTGAATAGACAGACCTTTGTCAGCAAAGTAGTTTCTGCTTTTTAATATTATGTCTAGGTTGGTCATAGCTTTTCTTCCAAGGAGCAAGCATCTTTTAATTTCATGGCTGCAGTCACCATCTGCAGTGATTTTGGAGCCCAATAAAATAAAGTCTGTCACTGTTTCCATTGTTTTGCCATCTATTTGCCATGAAGTGATGGGACCGGATGCCATGATCTTGGTTTTCTGAATGTTGAGTTTTAAGCCAACTATTTCACTCTTGTTTTTCACTTTCATCAAGAGGCTCTTTAGTTCTTCTTCGCTTTCTGCCATAAGGGTGGTGTCATCTGCGTATCTGAGGTTATAGATATTTCTCCTGGAAATCTTGATTCCAGCTTGTGCTTCATCCAGCCTGGCGTTTTGCATGATATACTATGCATATAAGTTAAATAAGCAGGGTGAGAATGTGTATAATATATATGTTTTACACTATTCAGTTAAGTTCAGTTGCTCAGTTGTGTCCGACTCTTTGCGACCCCATAGACTGCAGCACTCCAGGCCTCCCTGTCCATCACCAACTCCCAGAATTTATCCAAACTCATGTCCATTGAGTCAGTGATGCCATCAAACCATCTCATCCTCTGTCATCTCCTTCTTCTCCTGCCTTCAATCTTTCCCAGCATCAGGGTCTTTTCAAATGAGTCAGCTGTTTGCATCAGGTGGCCAAAGTATTGGAGTTTCAGCTTCAATGTCAGTCCTTCCAATGAACACTCAGGACTGATCTCCTTTAGGATGGACTGACTTATTGTTCAATCATTTTGTCTTTCTTAGACTTAGCTCACTCGTCTTTAAAATAAAAGTGGCTAGATTTCTCAGATAACTTGTCTATTGGATTAGTCTATTATAATGATATATAATGGATGTGAAAAATTATTATTGTCACTCTTGATGATAACTGGTAATATCCTTAATTGGCAGCATCTGGTTGCCAGACTTCTGTAATCCTTTATATTTTGACTATGTTCTTTAAGTATTATGACCCTTTTCTTTGTCCACTATAAACCTCCAAGTCCACATTCAATCCATGTATTCTCTACACATGAGAAAATTGTGAACAAGTACAGTCATTCAGGTCATGTGCCAAAACACATATTTCTCAAGCATTTTGCTACATGAGTTGAAACTATATTTTTGGCTTGAGATGGCTAGATGGCATCACTGACTCGATGGACGTGAGTCTGAGTGAATTCCGGGACTTTGATATTTACCTTGTTTAAACTTTTCTCATGTAGATGTGGATTACTTAGCTAAACAACCTGAGCTATTAGTTAATACACATTTATCAAGCACCTATTATGTTTCCAATAACATATTAGGCACTTTAGACCAAATAATAGCCTTAACTTTAACGCTAACATTTACTGATAATAGACTCTGGTCCCAGCATTGGGCTTAAGGCTTTTACATACATGAACTCTTTACTCTTCCAAGAAAAAGATAGTTATAAAAGCTATGTTATCCACATTTCTTATCTAATAAAAAGAACGAAGAGTTACTGATGTTAAGCAACCTGCTCAAGATTATACTCTCAATCTCATTGTACATTAGAATTACCTGGGCAGCTTTTAATAAATTCCCACATCCTTTTGCACCCTGGGCTTCCCTGGTGGCTCAGTGGTAAAGAATCTGCCTGCAGTGCAGGAGACTTAGGTTCGATTGCTGGGTTGGGAAGATTCCCTGGAGAAGGGAATGGCTACCCACTTCAGTATTCTTGCCTAGAGAATCCCATGGATAGAAGAGCCTAGCAGACTATAATCCGTGGAGATACAAAGAGTCGGACATAACTGAGCGACTAACATTTTCAGTTTTATTTTTTCACCTGTACCCCAGACCCTTTAACTCAGAACTTCTGAGTATGTAGCCCAGGAATCAGTTTATATTATAAAGTATCCTTCCAGGTGATTTGAGTATGTAGCCAGGTTTGAGAATCTCGAGCTTCTACTTTATCCTTCATAAGAGTTTATAAAAGACTCTTCCTGAACAATAGGAGTTTGCAAGTTAATTGGATAAACATACATAGATGAAAACAATAAATAACTAGTACAAAGGAACTGGAAGGTTGCACAAGCAAGCACTGAATTAGATAGCCTACTCTTAAGCAGCAGAATTTGAGAGAATGTAGCTCAATTATAATCCTTAAGTGTGAAAAGTGTTTGAATATAAAGAACAACCAAATGCTTTCTCTCCAACAAAACAGGAGATGCTTTTAAATTGCAGATGAAATCGTGTCTAGTTTAAGAAAGGGTTTCAACATTCATTTGGACTGAGGGGCATAGGTTGTCTTGAAGACTTTTAACATAGGGTGTTTTTTAAAATAATTCCACTCAAAGGCAGGGCATTGGACTGAGTGACCCCCTCATGGCCTCTCTCAGCCCAGGAATTTTGTGACATGCATTGGAATGCAAGACAGCTCATCACTGTAAAGAAAATGAAACAGCTATTGTGTCTTGCTAACCCAGACTGTTTACCTCCTCCAGCCATCTCTACAAAGTTGCCCTAAGCCATCAAGGCATGTTTCTGGTCCTCAACAGCGAAATTCTGAAGAACAATAGTGTAGTATCTGAGACTAACCACTCACCCTACCCAGTACTCATCTTAGCAAAACCACCTAAGTATTCAACATTTTTACAAGTTTGCACCCCATCAGAAAAAATAAGTTAGACCAAGAAGGCTAAGTAATCAGTGTCCCACAGATGGGTTTTAAATAAGTGGTGTGGATTTCAAGGACTGTATCCAGTCCAGTGGGAGTAAAGGAAGTGTTACTGTAGATGAAAACAAGGAGCACCCTTGGCATCTTGAACGTAAGTGGTGAAAGAGCAGAGCTTCACGATGCTCTTCATTGCCCCCACTATTGACACTATTGTGAGGGTGTGATGCTTACTCCATGCCACACTTCTCTCACTCTCTTTTAAGAGCAGGCCACCTAGTGCCTAATGTGCTAGGAATACACAGGAAGGGCGACAATGACTGCCGAAGGAAGGCATGGGAGGCAGAAGATGAGGAATATGTATAGGAAATGACTGTAGACACATCTGATCAAAATGTAAAATCTGACATTTATCTGTTTGCAATACTGCAGAAAGGTGGTCTTGCCAACAACGGATGGACCAGGAAGCAGTGGTTTTTCTATTAAGGGTAAATAAAATGAGGGTAAAATTTTAAGTTGAGGAATTTTTCTGTTGCTAGAAGGCAAATTACTACATGCAGTAGTACAAAAGAACAGGGGTAAACAATACAATATGCTGTGAATTGCGAATGCATGTGTGGTAATGTCATGAATATATTAACTTCCTTCATTGTCAAGGCAAGTGACAGAGGCTGCCTGAAATTCAGAGAGGAGCCGGCTGTCACTCTGCAGCTCAGACACTTGGAGTCACATCTCTCCTAATAACAAAGTCTATTCTGTTTACATTTGACATGGTGAGCCAGGGGTGGTGGATTGTTTTTTTAATAGGAAAATGAATGAAGGTGTGAATGAATGAAGGAGTGAATGAGAAGATGGAGTCTCTCTCTACCCAGTCCATCCTGAAGCCATCAGTCTTCCCTGTTTGGATGAAAACAAATCATCTCTGACAGGAGCACATTTAGATGAATTTTTAAATATTTCTGGCAATGGGTTGTATTTATTTATTTTAACTATGTCAACATACTGCACATTTCTGAGTCTGGGTCCCAGTGGTGTTTAATAAAAGAAACCTGCAAAGCACTACAGTGTCAAAATCAGGGAGAGAGGAGACTATACAAACAAATGGAGGGAGGGTATTTGAGGATGATGCCAGTGAGGACTGGTGACAGGTTAACATTAGTTCTGGTTGGGTCGGGGGGTCTGACTAGCTGGCTGTTTCCCCATCCTAAATGTGTAACTGAGGTAGGAAGGTAAATATCCCATTGTGCTTAATAGCAGGATCCAGAGAAATGTTCTGAGTGAGGGAGGGAAAAGAGCCGGAGGCAGATTATTAGGCTGGAATTAAAATGCAGACGAGATTCATTAAATTGTTGACCCTCCTCCCCACTCCAAAAAAAAAAAAAAAAATCAGGTTGCCATCTTAAATTGACAGCATTAGAGAGGAATTATGTGCGCTGATTAATAAGTGAGTGTTTTTACCATTATGATCGCGGCACCTGCTAGTTATGTCGACATTGAAGAGGCTCTCAAACTACAGTGTTTCCAATAATAAAGGTACCATCAGTTGAAAGTTGTGCACAAGTGTCAGTACAGGGACACATCATTTTCTTATGCAGTAGTGATGTTTAAAAATATTGCCACGATTTCTCTTGCTAGTTTCCTCTGCACCCCTCCCCCAATTCCTACCTATATATTGTGCACAAAAGCACATCATTGACTGTCATCAGTAAAGCAAAGGCAATTTAGGGTCAAATCAGAAAATGCCAAAGAGAGTGAATTCCAGAGCAAGACTAGCATGCAGCTTAGGGCCACATGATATGAAGTGATTTCAAAACATGTGTTATTCTTTCCAGGTTCCAAGAAAAATGGCAATTTTATCCAATTTGGGTGTTTGCCAAAGGTGCCATTTCACCAAATGTAGCTACGGTCATAAAAAAAGGAAGCTTCAGAGTAGATTAACTGGCTTTGCTGTACTATAATGGTGTTTTAAATGAGCAATTTGAGACAATTAACCTGGAACAGGCACTTCTGAGAGCTTTATCCCTTTAACAGTTTTGGTTCTTCAAACAAGAACAGAGAAAATGAAAATTGGCTTCTTCTCATCATAGAATCTTCTGTATAACTTTGTGAATATACACATGATCCATAAGGAGCATGTAATGGGAAATCTAAACTATGTAATTTGGAGATGTAATACTCCATCAACCAAATAAAATCATTTTAAAAATTAATGGGTATTTATGTGGCTGACTTAAGATAAAAATATTCTCCATCTTTTGGTAACACTTAATAACTCTTTCCTTAGATACAAAACACATATTTTTCTTCTATGTACTTATTATTTACTGTAAAGTATGGGAGGAATAAGATCATTTTAAATTATATGGAATTATTAAAATATTAAAATGCTTTCACACTATCTAGAGATACGGTTCTCTCATTATATTTAAAAATAGCTAGACAGAGAACAAAAATAAAATGAATCTTACTAATCAAATAGGAGGTGTATTTTGAAATGCATTTTAAAATGCACTTTAAAAAATTACCTAATTTCAAACCACATGAGAAATATTTGAGTGCCTACTATGTGCAAAAGATTAAGGACAATTATATGGAGTAGATTAATTATAGCTATTACCATTATGAATGCATCATTCTGGAAAGGTTAATCTAGAGATTGTGTACAGGATGGAGTAGAGTCAGAATGATAAAAGACTTTTACAATGATTGAAGGACCCTGACTACATTGTGGTGGGTGAGCCAAGCTAAAGAGAACTGTCCTAGGGAAAACTAGTATTTAAAAATCATTGCTGGGAGATTTGGAATTCTTAATAGAAACTCCAGGAAGCCTGAGGCATCTCTGTAATATGGAAATGGGAGGGAAAAAACACCAATTTCTGCCTGGTAACTGACCTTTCCTTAATGATGTGTGATCCCTGCTTCAGTTCCTTGAGGTTTAAAGCCCCCACCAGAAACATGAGGAAGTCTCTTCATGGCATGGACTGAAAGAGTGGTACTCAGGGAAGCAAGCACAACAGCTAGAAGGATGACTTAACAAATAAAAACAGAAAAAAGTCAATCAATGTGTATTCTGTAAGAAATAAACCACAGTCATCTAAATTGCGGAATTTTCCACATTGCTCAATCCAGGGTTTAATTCTCAGATCTTATCTCTCTTGACAATGCTGTAGTATTTGATACAGCTGATCACTCCCTCCTTAGAGTTTTCAAGCCTTGGCTTCCTCAGTATCAGTCTCCTCTATCTTACCAATTAATATGTTTTAGATTCCTTTGCTGGATTTTTCTCTTCTTCTCAACCTCTAAGTTTTCAAGTGCTCTAATTCTCAGCCTTACACACCTCCTCTGTCTTTATCTACTTCATAGGTCCAGTCCCATGGCTGCAAATGCCATGGTACTGACACCTCAATTGACATCTCTAAACCTGATATCTCCCTTGAGCCCCAGATTCATATATCCAACTATCCACTCAGTATTTCCCTTTGAATGTCCACTAAATGTCTCAAAATGAGCATGACCAAACTGAAATGAACCCAAACTATTATTCTCCTCATCTTTCCATCTTGATCAATACTACCACCTATGCCTTGTCATGCAGGATAAAAACTTCAGAATTAATTTTTCTTCCCATGGAGCTCTATTTCTGTTCTGAATCTGGGAAATGCAAGGACATGAGATTATTCTCTGCATACATAGGATCTGAAATATCATACCCACCCAGCAGGTTATTTTCTCTCTCTTCTGAATAATAGGTTGCCTAACCCTTACATGCATTTGACAGCTATTGGGCATCATTCACATGGTAGAACCCAGATGAATTATACATAGATTTTGGTTTCATGGAGCTTACAATCATGTATTTGAAGAGACAACTGTATGCCCTGCTAACCCAAGACCTGGAAAGATAGCTCATGAGTTCTCTAACTTAATAAAGTCTCTGAAAAGGCAATGTCTCAAAGATAATGGCCGATATCCACTCCTTATCCCATCAGATTCTAAAGCATATAACCCTAAGGGCCCATCTTCAAATCTCTAATTCACTGAGAGAGAAGAAGGGACAGAGGAAAGGTTAATACTCTGCATGCTTATTGTAGATAAGCAGGGAGAGTGTGGTGGCTCAGTTACATTTTTTTTCGGACTGACTATTCAAGTCAGTGAGGCTGGGTGGGGTTTCCTCTGTTCTTCTCCTGGGATCCTTTTCTTTCTAATCTTTTATATTCACTCAATATTCACTGAGTGCTTATTTGCATGGATCTAGATGCTAGAGACAAAACGGCCATTAAGAGATTCTCTGCCGTGTAGCAGTTTAAAAGTCTAATCAAGGGAGGAAACCAAAAAAATAAATTGGGCAGTATCAGGACTCAGATGCCTAGTGAGATAATGGGGGTACATGCTGATGGTGTGGACTATGCCACCTGGTGGGCTGAATGCAAGTCTGTAAAGAATATGATGTTTGTCCTGCTCCTGGGCAGCCAGAAAGTAGAGACAAAGGCAAAAGGTGTGAAGCAGCAAGGTCTGTTCACAGAGCTGCAATTCTCATCTTGAAAGATGACTGTGAAGAAGGCATGTTCAGAGGTGAGGTAAGGATTAGATCACAGGGATTGGTTGTGCCAAAGTGAAAGGACTTGGCCTTTATCCTGTACAAATGGGGAAGCCAGTGACAGCTTTAGCAGAAAAGATAATGTGACTAGATGGGCACTTGAGCAATTCACTGTGACAGCTGCGAACAGGTGAGGTGGACATGATTTGTAGAGGGGAAGTCTTCTTCATAATGAGACTGAGCATTATGAAATCTGCAACTAAGTGCTTATGTTTTAACAATGGCCACAGGACTGGAAAAGGTCAATTTTCATTCCAATCCCAAAGAAAGGCAATGCCAAAGAATGCTCAAACTATCGCATAATTGCACTCATCTCATGCTAGCAAAGTAATGCTCAAAATCCTCGAAGCCAGGCTTCAACAATACATGACCCATGAAATTCCAGATGTTCAAGCTGGTTTTAGAAAAAGGAGAGGAACCAGAGATCAAATTGCCAACATCTGCTGGATCATTGAAAAAGAGAGTTCCAGAAAAACATCTATTTCTGCTTTATTGACTATGCCAAAGCCTTTGACTGTGTGGATCACAATAAACTGTGGAAAATTCTGAAAGAGATGGGAATACCAGACCACCTGACCTGTCTCCTGAGAAATCTGTATGCAGGTCAGGAAGCAACAGTTAGAACTAGACATGGAATAGCAGACTGGTTCCAAATAGGAAAAGGGGTAGGTCAAGGCTGTATATCATCACCCTGCTTATTTAACTTATATGCAGAGTACATCATGAGAAACACTGGGCTGGGTGAAGGACAAGCTAGAATCAAGATTTCTGGGAGAAATATCAATAACCTCAGATATGCAAATGACACCACCCTTATGGCAGAAAGTGAAGAAGAAATAAAGAGCCTCTTGATGAAAGTGAAAGAGGAGAGTGGAAAAAGTTGGCTTAAAGTTCAACATTCAGAAAACTAAGAACACGGCATTGTGTCCCATCAGTTCAGTTCAGTTCAGTTCATTTGCTCAGTCGTGTCCAACTCTTTGTGACCCCATGAACTGCAGCATGCCAGGCCTCCCTGTCCATCACCAGTTCCTCGAGTTTACCCAAACTCATGTCCATTGAGTCAGTGATGCCATCAAACCATCTCATCCTCTGTCGTCCCCTTCTCCTCCCACCTTCAATCTTTCCCAACATCAGAGTTTTTTCAAATGAGTCAGCTCTTCACATCAGGTAGCCAAAATATTGGAGTTTTAACTTCAAATCAGTCCTTCCAATGAATACCCAGGACTGATTTCATTTAGGGTGGACTGACCAGATCTCCTTGCAGTCCAAGGGACTCTCAAGAGTCTTCTCCAACAGTACAGTTCAAAAACATCAATTCTTCTGCATTCAGCTTTCTTTATGGTCCAACTCTCACATCCATGCATGACTACCTGAAAAAACATAGTCTTGACTAGATGGACCTTTGTTGACAAAGTAATGTCTCTGCTTTTGAATATGCTGTCTAGGTTGGTCATAACTTTCCTTCCAAGGAGTAAGCATCTTTTACTTTCATGGCTGCAATCACCATCTGCAGTGATTCTGGAGCCCAAAAAATAAAGTCAACCACTGTTTCTGCTGTTTCCCCATCTATTTCCCATGAAGTGATGGGACCAGATGTCATGATCTTAGCTTTCTGAATGTTGATCTTTAAGCCAACTTTTTCACTCTCCACTTTTACTTTCATCAAGAGGCTCTTTAGTTCTTCTTCACTTTCTGCCATAAGGGTGGTGTCATCTGCATATCTGAGGGTACTGATATTTCTCCTGGCAATCCTGATTCCAGCTTGTGCTTCATCCAGCCCAGCGTTTCTCATGATGTACTCTGCATATAACTTAAATAAGCACTTCATGGCAAACAGATGGGGAAATAGTGAAAACAGTGGCAGCCTTTATTTTCTTGGGCACCAAAATCATTGTAGATGTTGACTGCAGCCATGAAATTAAAAGACACTTACCTTTGGAAAGAAAGTTATGACCAACCTAGACAGCATATTAAAAAGCAGAGACATTACTTTGTCAATAAAGGTCTGTCTAGTCAAGGCTATGGTTTTTTTTGTTTTTTGTTTTTCTCTTTTTTTTATTTTGTTTTTTTGTTAATTTTATTTTAACTTTATAATATTGTATTGGTTTTGCCATATATCAAAATGAATCTGCCACAGGTACACACGTGTTTCCAGTAGTCATGTATGGATGTGAGAGCTGGACTATAAAGAAAGCTGAGTGCTGAAGAATTGATGCTTTTGAACTGTGGTGTTGGAGAAGACTCTTGAGAGTCCCTTGGACTGCGAGGAGATACAACCAGTCTCTCCTAAAGGAATCAAACCTGAATATTCATTGGAAGGACTGGTGTTGAAGCTGAAACTCCAACACTCTGGCCACCTAATGCGAAGAGCTGACTCATTTGAAAAGACCCTGATGCTGAGAAAGATTGATGGTGGAAGGAGATTGGGACGAAGAGGGTGAGATGGGTGGATGGCATCACCAAGTCAATGGACTTGAGTTTGAGTAAACTCAAGGATTTGGTGATGGACAGGGAGGCCTGGAGTGCTGCAGTCCATGGGGTTGCAAAGAGTCGGACATGACTGAGCGACTGAACTGGACTGAACTGAATAAGCATTAGTCTCTATTTGCTTTGCAATCTTTACATATTAATATTTTCATAACAATTTGTTCATGAGAGTTAAAAATCTATGGTCACTTATTTATGATTTGACTTTGATCAAGTTACATAATATCTGCTTTGATTTCCTCATCTACAAAATGAAGAAAATACTTCTTCTCTTATGAAGTTTATGGCAGGACTAAGTAAGTTTTTACACATAAATGGTTTAGCCATGGTATGTATAGAGTGCAAACAATTATGTATAAGTTATTATGGATATTTTTAAAATAAATCATAAGGCTAATATATAATGACATTTTTACTCCACCCAGGGTTGGGGACATGGATGTCTTTATATTGTTTTGGCCACTTTGTGTCTTAGTACTATAGTAGATTGTGGATAATTTGAAGAAAAAGAAAAGGAGACATAATTAGCATTGGTAAATCCCAATGTTCTCAGCCATTAGTTGAAAGAAAATTCCCAACCAAAATTTTAAAATGCTGTTAATGGCTAAATGCAATTCAGGATTGGTGCAATTATACTGTTAAATGAAGTAATCACGCTCTTTGGTCATGTATTATGGAGAGACTGTGGACACACCCAAAGATACTGAATGACCCTAGTGTCCTTGAGATAGATGCCCTCTTAGTAGACATTTCGCCCTCACTTCCCTGTTCCAGGATTTGCAAAACTTATTCTGAATTTTGTTTTCCACAAATAACGACATGGGCTGCCCTATTTTAAATACTATAGCAATCGCCATATTGCAAGCTTTATATCCACTCTTTAAACCTCACAACAACTCAGTGGCAACAATTATATCAGTATTGCTATTATTATTCCTATTTTGCAGATGAGGACACTGAGGCAGAACATGATTTTTGATGCCTACACACCTGACTTAAAAGCCCTAGGGAGCTTAATCACTGTGTTACAGGGCCTTCATTAAAATAGTACTGGACATATATCCTACCTACTCAAAAATTGTGTATCATTTCATTTGGGTTACCTGCCTGAAGAATGGTTGTCTTTTAACATGAAGACTTGCACCTTATAAAAACTCACTTTGCTTAAAAGATAGTGTGCTTTGAAAACACTAGAGTGTAGCCAAATATCAAAATTAGAGGTATTAGCAAGCTAAGTTGAACCACCCCTTAACCTTATTGATTACTAAAACAGAAGAAAACAGCAACGTTTCAAGTTTTTTTTTTTTTTTTCCGCTATTCAGAGTAATTGGATTCAAATTCACATCTGTAGCATTAAACCAGTGTTTTCAACCTTTTTCTCCCTCCCAATTGTTTAACCTCCATCTACATCTCTGGCATAAATTTAAGCCTTTATTTGTGAATATTCGGATAAGCACTTTGCCTCAAACGGTATTGTTCAGGGCCTGGCATCATTGTTACAGCTGTAATTGTAACTATCAAGACACAGTTCTTTGTAATTAGAAAGTCAAGATGGTATTCAGCAGTATGGCAGCACAGACTTACATTTGTTAGGCTATTAGAAAAAAATGTTTACAGAGAAAACAGTGTCATTGTTTAGTGCTCTTAATTGACCATCTGCCTGGTAAAGAAATGTCCAAAGAAGGATAAATAAGACTATAGTACACTTATTTATTTATTTTCTTTGTGCAGAGAGGAAATTAGGAAAAGCAGCCACAGAGGCAAAGTAGAAATGATGTTGCTGAAACAGGCTGCAAGTGAGATTATGGCACGTATCCATTTCTTGCTTTAATTTCTTTCAGTGTCAAGACAAAGACCTACGGCCTCCCCAAAGTTTATTTAAGAAGCATGCTTTAGATTGCCCCCGAAGTTTTTGGATAATATGGTTCCCACTTTGATTTTCCCCATTTTCTCTTGCTAATCCTCAGGGCACAGCCACTCTGCTCTAACCACTCTGCATTGTTCCCTGACATGCACTTCCTGCAGATGGAAGCCCCTCCTCTGCATTTGACTTAAGCCAATTCTAATCTACCTTCCCCTCTCTCTTCAAACTATAGATACCTTACCCATTCCTTCAAGAGGCAGGCAAATATCTCTCCACCATCCCAACCCTCATTATCTCTCTCTGACGGCACAGTAGATCAAAAACCACTCCCTCCTCTGAACTGCTATAGCACGTATATTTTCCCATTTACTTGGCAACAGAAGATGACCTGTCGAGACATTCTTCTGTTGTGCTGGAACCATTATTCAAATTCAGCATCCTCATATATTTCTATTTTGATTCTCTCCTTAGATTGTGAAGGGCTTGTCCTCAAATCACGTCTTATTCTTCTTTGAATTCCCTCCAAAATGCCCATGACTTTTTCCTTATTTTGTTATTCAAAAAAAAACAGAGTAGAAATTGAGATCCTGTGAAATGTCTATCGTTTATATTTTGACAAAACCAACCAAACTCAGGCTAATTTGACCCTCGAGACATGTTTAATTTGCCTTCTGTAAATATACTGAGTAACTCTTATGTGCCTAACTCTTACTAAATACTTGGGATGTAGAGAAGAATCCCAGGTGTTAGTCCTCTCACGAGGCTCATTTCTGGGAAAAAATCTGCAGTTGAATCATGAGTCTGTGAGAGAGAGGCATAGGGAGAAACAGGAAATTCATGGAAATCAGAAGGTAAGTTTCTTGGAATTTGATTCTAATTGATGAGAGTTCATTTTGACAAAACCTTTTCTGTAGACACCAAAAACCTTGGTTCACATTTGATGGGCTTGTCCTGCTATTGTGTCATGTTGGCATGACTCTTACAGAAAAGGCTACATCAATTGTTCTCGCCAGGAAGGAAAACAGTATGTGGCACCCAGGGCAGAGCTGGTCCCAGATTCTGTAATTTGGGTCCTATCCCATGTCCAAACCACAAAGAGCAGCTGGTCTTGAGGAGATTATCTGTTGTACTATATGGATGTCCTTCTGCCCAGGGTCTGAATTGAATTTCCTCCCAAGACAATGAGTGACCAGGCTTATGCTCCAGGACATGTCTCTTCCAGGATCACAGATGGAAGCCCCCATTACAGCCACACACAGATTCACCACAATATGGAAACCCTTCAAGTAGGAAATGGAACAGAAACACAAAATATGACCTGACCCAATACCAAGGAGCTTTTTTTTCCTGTCTTAAATTCTAGTGGATAATTCTGCTAGTTATTTCTTCTCTGTAGCCTTCTAGAGGCAACAGAACCTGATTCACCAGCAGGTGTTCTTCAAGACTCACACAAACATCTTTTGTAGTAACTTTTCCAATCCAGTCTCTTTCTAACTTAGTTGCTCTTGGAACGTTTTATATACTTTATACATTTTACAGTATTTCCTCACAATGCTTTCACCACTAACTAGCTGTAATTGAACTGACAATGCCTTGAGTGTAAATTACTAGTGTAGTTTTTTTAACAGTTATAAATTTAACGTACACATTTCATAGAATGGGATATCACAGAAGCCTTAATCTAACTATGTACAGAAACTAATTTTTTGTGGGTTTTAAAATTTTGCTTTTATTTTATAATGGAGTATAGTTGATTAACAATGTTGTGTTAGTTTCAGATATACAGCAAAGCGATTCACTTATACATATATGTGTGTAAGTAAATGTGCTCAGTTGTGTCCGACTTTTTGTGACCCCATGGACTGTAGGCCTCCAGGCCCCTCTGTCCATAGTATTTTCCAGGCAAAAATACTGAAGTGGGTTGCCATTTCCTCCTCCAAGTTATCTTCCCAATCCAGGGGTCGAAACCATGTCTCTTATGTCTCCTGCATTTACAGGCAGGTTCTTTACCACTAGCGCCATCTGGGAAGCCCCAAATACACTGTATATATAGGTTTCTATTTTCCTTGTACTCTATTGTCTCAAGCTGTTAAAAGCCACAGGGCTTTTTCTCTTGCTGTACCTCCCTACAATTTTTTTTTCCCCCAGGATAACCTCACAGCTCACTTCCTTTTCTAGATTAGATTTCTGTTCACATTCTGCCTTACCACTGAACTCTTCTCAATTTCCTTATATAAAGAATAACCCTCACTCCAAACCTGACCTATCCTGTATCCCCTACAGTACTTAATATTTCCATAGCTATTAGCATCACTATAGCTCTTAAATTGTCTTCCCCTTCCAGATTTAAGCTCAAGAAAGCAAAGGATTTAATTTTTTTTCTCCCACTAGTGTATCTCTCAGAGAAGGCAATCGCACCCCACTCCAGTACTCTTGCCTGGAAAATCCCATGGATGGAGGAGCCTGGTAGGCTGCAGTCCTTGGGGTCGCTAAAAGTCGGACATGACTGAATGACTTCACTTTCACTTTTCACTTTCATGCATTGGAGAAGGAAATGGCAACCCACTCCAGTGTTCTTGCCTGGAGAATCCCAGGGACGGGGGAGCCTGTTGGGCTGTCGTCTATGGGGTCGCACAGAGTCAGACGTGACTGAAGCGACTTAGCAGCAGCAGCAGTGTATCTCTAGTGTATGCCCTAGTGTATCCACTAGGGCATTTTGTAGATGCTCAATAAGTATTCACTTAATAAACAAACCCATTTTCTTTCTTTCTTTCTTTTTTTTTTTTTGGTGTCAAAATTGAGGTGTGCTTTAGGTATAAAATACACATTAGATTTCAAAGATAGTACAAAAGAAAAATGTAAAACATGTCATTAATTTTACATTGATAACAAATTAACATACTCATTTTGGATATAGTATTAGGTTAAATAAAATATATGATGAAAATAAAATTCAACTTTCTTTTTTACTTTTGAAAAACTTGGCTACTTGTAAATCTTTAAACTATATATACAGCTCACATTACATTTCTTTCGGATAGTGCTGCTCTAAACCATTGGTTCTCAAAATGTGGTCCCTTCAGTTCAGTTCAGTTCAGTCGCTTTTCATTCCAACTCTTTGCGACCCCATGAATCGCAGCACCCCAGGCCTCCCTGTCCATCACCAACTCCCAGAGTTCACTCAAACTCACATCCATTGAGTCGGTGATGCCATCCAGCCATCTCATCCTCTGTCGTCCCCATCTCCTCCTGCCCCCAATCCCTCCCAGCATCAGAGTCTTTTCCAATGAGTCAAGTCTTCACTTGAGGTGGCCAGAGTATTAGAGTTTCAGCTTCAGCATCAGTCCTTCCAATGAACACCCAGGACTGATCTCCTTTAGGATGGACTGGTTGGATTTCCTTGCAAACAAACCCATTTTCAAAGATCCTTGACTTGTGTCTACAGTGACAGCATAAAATATAGAA
Organism: Bos mutus; assembly: GCF_027580195.1. Classification (NCBI taxonomy): domain Eukaryota; kingdom Metazoa; phylum Chordata; class Mammalia; order Artiodactyla; family Bovidae; genus Bos; species Bos mutus. The sequence goes on from NC_091627.1 coordinate 64,526,982, forward strand.
TTCTATACAATTCCTGGGCTTTGAATCCCATATGGGTCATTCAGCCACCATGAGACCCTGAGCAAGTCGATTCCACTCTCTGTGCCTAACTCCTTAACCTCAGAATGGGGATGACAGCATGTCCCTCTTTGGAGTGGTGGTGAGGTTATGAGGAGAGGCAGGAAAGTGTTAGAGTGTTGTCTACCACAGCTAGCATCCTGCACATGGGGATGGTTTTCTCCCCTTTCCTTTGTTCTGTTTTTTACCTCTCCTTTCCTATTAATTTCTTTCTCCCATAATTCTCCCTTTTTCTCTCCCTTTTCTCTCCTTTTTATCTTCCTTTTTTTGTTCTTTCTTCCCCACTTTTCCTGACTTTCTGTCCTTCATTTTGCATGTGTCTCAGTATCCGGTCCCATCACTTCATGGGAAATAGATGGGGAAACAGTGGAAACAGTGTCAGACTTTAGTTTTTTGGACTCCAAAATCACTGCAGATGAGAAGACATACAGATGGCTAACAAACACATGAAAAGATGCTCAACATCACTCATTATCAGAGAAATGCAAATCAAAACCACTATGAGATACCATTTCACACCAGTCAGAATGGCTGCGATCCAAAAGTCTACAAATAATAAATGCTGGAGAGGGTGTGGAGAAAAGGGAACCCTCTTACACTGTTGGTGGGAATGCAAACTAGTACAGCCACTATGGAGAACAGTGTGGAGATTCCTTAAAAAACTGGAAATAGAACTGCCTTATGATCCAGCAATCCCACTGCTGGGCATACACACAGAGGAAACCAGAAGGGAAAGAGACACATGTACCCCAATGTTCATTGCAGCACTGTTTATAATAGCCAGGACATGGAAGCAACCTAGATGTCTATCAGCAGATGAATGGATAAGAAAGCAGTGGTACATATACACAATGGAGTATTACTCAGCCATTAAAAAGAATACATTTGAATCAGTTCTAATGAGGTGGATGAAACTGGAGCCTATTATACAGAGTGAAGTAAGCCAGAAGGAAAAACATAAATACAGTATACTAACGCATATATATGGAATTTAGAAAGATGGTAACAATAACCCTGTGTACAAGACAGCAAAAGAGACACTGATGTATAGAACAGTCTTATGGACTCTGTGGGAGAGGGAGAGGGTGGGAAGATTTGGGAGAATGACATTGAAACATGTAAAATATCATGTATGAAACGAGATGCCAGTCCAGGTTCAATGCACGATACTGGATGCTTGGGGCTAGTGCACTGGGACGACCCAGAGGGATGGTATGGGGAGGAAGGAGGGAGGAGGGTTCAGGATGGGGAACACATGTATACCTGTGGCAGATTCATTTCGATATTTGGCAAAACTAATACAATTATGTAAAGTTTAAAAATAAAAAAAAAGGAAAAAAAAAAAGACGCTTACTCCTTGGAAGGAAAGTTATGACCAACCTAGATAGCATATTCAAAAGCAGAGACATTACTTTGCCAACAAAGGTTCATCTAGTCAAGGCTATGGTTTTTCCTGTGGTCATGTATGGACGTGAGAGTTGGACTGTGAAGAAGGCTGAACACTGAAAAATTGATGCCTTTGAACTGTGGTGTTGGAGAAGACTCTTGAGAGTCCCTTGGACGGCAAGGAGATCAGCCCTGGGATTTCTTTGGAAGGAATGATGCTAAAGCTGAAACTCCAGTCCTTTGGCCACCTCATGTGAAGAGTTGACTAATTGGGAAGACTCTGATGCTGGGAGGGATTGGGGCAGGAGGAGAAGGGGACGACAGAGGATGAGATGGCTGGATGGCATCACCAACTCGATGGAAGTGAGTCTGGGTGAACTCCGGGAGTTGGTGATGGACAGGGAAGCCTGGGGTGCTGCGATTTATGGGGTCGCAAAGAGTCTGACACGACTGAGCGACTGAACTGAACAGTAGTGCTCTGAATAAAGAAAAGTAGTATTTTCTTTCTCTCTCACACACAGACTCTATTCCTTACTTCTTTTCAAAAGGGTTTCTATGAACCATACCATTGATGAATATGTTTGCCTTTATTGTTGCTTTTCCAGCTGAAACTTTCTGCAGTCCCTTACTTTTTTTCAAGTATCTTAAGAATCACATTGTATAATCCTGCCTCTGTGGCATTCCTATGGGGCTGTTATCCTTTGTATCCTTGTATGCAGTGCCAATAGCACAGAGTCTAAAGAGATATATGAAACACCAGAACCTACACATGCATTTGGGCAGAGGTTATCATTACAATGATCATGGGGAATATTTAACTCATAGGATTTCAGCATTGTGGTAATTTCAGCCAAAATAGAAGCCCTTACTTTCCTGGGCTATGGAAAGGCATTATTTCCTATATTTTTCAGTTACAAAAAGAAATGTAAAAAGGCAAAATAGTTGTCTGAGGAGGCTTTACAAATAGCTGAGAAAGCAGCAAAGGCAAAGGAGAAAAGGAAAGATATACCTATTAGAATGCAGAATTCCAAAGAATACCAAGAGAGATAAGAAAGCTTTCTTAAGTGAACAATGCAAAGAAACAGAGGAAAACAACAGAGTTGGAAAGACTAGAGATCTCTCAAGAAAATTAGAAATACCAAGGAAACGTTTCATGCAAAGATGGGCACAGTGAAGAACAGAAATGGTACAGACCTAACAGAAGCAGAAGAGATTAAGAAAAGGTGGCAAGAATACACAGAAGAACTATACAGAAAAGGTCTTAATGACACGGATAATCATGATGGTGTGATCTCTCATCTAGAGCCAGACATCCTAGAGTGTGAAATCAAATGGGCCTTAGAAAGCATCATGACAAACAAAGCTACTGGAAGTCATGGAATTACAGCTGAGCTATTTCAAATCCTAAAAGAGGATGCTGTTAAAGTGCTGCACTCAATATGCCAGCAAATTTGGAAAACTCAACAGTGGCTACAAGACCGGAAAAGATCAGTTTTAATTTCAATCTCAAAGAAGGGCAATGCCAAAGAATGTTCAAATTACCACAAAATTGCACACAGTCCACATGCTAGCAAGGTAATGCTCAAAATAGTTCAAGTTAGGCTTCAATAGTACATGAGCTGAGAAATTCCAGATGTTCAAACTGGATTTAGAAGAGGCAGAGGAACCAGAGATCAAATTGCCAACATCTGCTGGATCATAGAAAAGCAAGAGAATTCCAGAAAAAACATCTGCTTCATTGACTTGGCTAAAGCCTTTGACTGTGTGAATCACAACAAACTGTGGAAAATACTTAGAGATGGGAATACCAGACCACCTGACCTGCCTCCTGAGAAACCTGTATGCAGGTCAAGAAGTAACAGTTAGAACTGGACATGGAACAAAGGACTAGTTCAAAATTGGGAAAGGAGTATATCAAGGTTGTATATTGTTACCCTGCTTATTTAATTTATATGCAGAGTACATCTTGGGAAATACTGGTCTGGATGAGTTACAAGCTGGAATCAAGATTGCTGGGAGAAATATCAATAACCTCAGATATGGAGGGGTTTCCCTGATAGCTCAGTTGGTAAAGAATCTGCCTAAAATGCAGAAGACCTGGGTTTGATCCCTGGGTTGGAAGATGCCCTAGAGAAGGGAAAGGCTACCCACTCCAGTATTCTGGCCTGGAGAATTCCAAAATCACTGGGGACAGTGAGTGCAGCCATGAAATTAAAAGATGCTTGCTCCTTGGGGAAAAAAAAAGTTATGACAAACCTAGACAGTGTATTAAAAAGCAGAGACATCATTTTGCTGACAAAGGTCCATATAGTAAAAGCTATGGTTTTTCCAGTAGTCATGTACAGATGTGAGAGTTGCACCATAAAGAAGCCAAGCACCAAAGAATTGATGCTGTTGAACTATGGTGCTGGAGAAGACTCTTCAGAGTCCCATGGATAGCAAAGAGATCCAACCAGTCAATCCTAAGGGAAATGAACCCTGAATATTCATTGGAAGGACTGATGCTGAAGCTCCAACACTTTGGCCACCTGATGAGAAGGGCCAACTCATTGGAAAAGACCTGATGCTGGGAAAGATTGAGGGCAGGAAGAGAAGGGGGCAACAGAGGATGAGATAGTTGGATGGCATCAGCTACTCAATACACATGCTGCTGCTGCTGCTAAGTCGCTTCAGTCATGTCTGACTCAGCGCGACCCCAGATGGCAGCCCACCAGGCTTGCCCGTCCCTGGGATTCTCCAGGCAAGAACGCTGGAGTGGGTTGCCATTTTCTTCTCCAATGCATGAAAGTGAAAAGTGAAAGTGAAGTCGCTCAATCATGTCTGACTCCTAGCAACCCCATGGACTGCAGCCCACCAGGCTCCTCTGTCCATGGGATTTGCCAGGCAAAAGTATGGAGTGGCCATTCTGAGTGGCGTGAAATGGTACCTCATTGTGGTTTTGATTTGCATTATCTCACTGTTGGTGGGAATGCAAACTAGTACAGCCACTATGGAAAACAGTGTGGAGATTCCTTAAAAAACTGGAAATAGAACTGCCTTATGACCCAGCAATCCCACTGCTGGGCATACACACTGAGGAAACCAGAATTGAAAGAGACGTGTGTACCCCACTGTTTATAATAGCCAGGACATGGAAGCAACCTAGATGTCCATCAGCAGATGAATGGATAAGAAAGCTGTGGTACATATACACAATGGAGTATTACTCAGCCATTAAAAAGAATACATTTGAATCAGTTCTAATGAGGTGGATGAAACTGGAGCCTATTATACAGAGTGAAGTAAGTCAGAAGGAAAAACACCAATACAGTATGCTGCTGCTGCTGCTGCTTCTAAGTCGCTTCAGTCGTGTCCAACTCTGTGCGACCCCTGAGACGGCAGCCTACCAGGCTCCCCCGTCCCTGGGATTCTCCAGGCAAGAATACTGGAGTGGGTTGCCATTTCCTTCTCCAATGCATGAAAGTGAAAAGTGAAAGTTAAGTCACTCAATCGTGTCTGACTCTGAGCAACCCGATAGACTGTAGCCTACCAGGCTCCTCCATCCATGGAATTTTCCAGGCAAGAGTACTGGAGTGGGACGACGCATATATATGGAATTGAGAAAGATGGTAACAATAACCCTGTATAAGAGACAGCAAAAGAGACACTGATGTATAGAACAGTCTTTTGGACTCTGTGGGAGAGGGAGAGGGTGGGATGATTTGGGAGAATGGCATTGAAACATGTATAATATCATATATGAAACAAGTCGCCAGTCCAGATTCGATGCACGATACTGGATGCTTGGGGCTGGTGCACTGGGACAACCCAGAGGTATGGTACGGGGAGGGAGGAGGGAGGAGGGAGGAGGGTTCAGGATGGGGAACACGTGTATACTTGTGGTGGATTCATGTACATATGGCAAAACCAATACAATATTGTAAAGTTAAAAAATTTTTAAAAATGAAAAATAAAAAAAAAAATTAAAGTTCTTCAAATTTGAAAAAAAAGAGTACTGGAGTAGGCTGCCATTGCCTTCTCCACAATACACATGAGTTTAAGCAAACTCTGGAAGATAGTGAAGGACACGGAAGCCTAGCATGCTGCATGCAGTCCATGGAGTTGCAAAGAGTTGGACATGACTGAGCAACTGAACAACAACAACAAATTGTTAGAAAACAGAAACAAAATTTAGGTCACAGATTACCCCACAGTGGCATCTAAATGCAGGAATTTTAGTCCTCAGAACAATGGCTTGAAAATAGTAGATACTGGTCTTACTTATGGTTACACAGAAGTTCAGTTACATTGTCTTATCCAAATAGAAGGGGGTTTGTCAATCTCAGGGAACAAGATGTACAGTAACAAGTCATCTAGGTCTGCTATTGTGACTTAATGATGTTTTAGTCATTGCTGTGGCATCTCCAAAAATGTTCTGTGAGCCAGGCAAGAAGATGGAGGAAGTAAAAGACACAGTGATGACAGATTTCTGCTTAAACATATTGACCGGTAGGGGTCCTATGGCTCTCCTTGCTATAACAGAGACTGAGAATGAGGTGCTTTTTCTCCCATCTCCGTAATAGAGGCTGATATAAAGGAAGGTTGTTGAGATGGATAGTGGGATAGTTAACTGACAACATCTATAACAAAAATATTTGTAAATAAGTGAGACAGTTTTTTTAAAAAATGAGGTTGACTTTTAAGGGCTAAAAGATGATATATTTCAAGTCCTCTCTCCTGCCAGAAAGAAAACCACCATGATCAAGAGTTCAGCAGTTCTTTTAAGTAAGTGCAATACTAAGACCAGAACCTAAGTCAGCTGCCTGTCAGTTCTGCCCCCTTCCACAATAACTAAGATGACAGCCACCTCCTGGTCCATCACACTTCCCACATTCCTGATGGATGAAGTAGGGAGTCAGAGGTGCCCCTTCAGGAAGCCACTGTGGTTCCATCTTCCCAAAGGCATGCTTGTTGCAGGGCTCTCTGCTTCTGACATTAAAAAAAAAAAAGATGAATAGACTGAAGCTCAGAAAAGTTAAGATATTTTGTGGCTATATTCACACAAGTAAAATAGGTAAAAACAGGATTTAAATTCAAAAGTTTTTGGATGCACAAATGCTAAATTGCAAAAAATGAACGAACAAAAAAATACCATACTATATCAGAGAACATACAATATATGAAAAAAATTGTAGGCTTTTTGTTGCTTCCTTTTAATAAAAATAATAAGTTTTTATAATTTACTTAGTAATATGAAAGACTTATTTTTATAGGCCATTATTATTTATTTTAAACTTCTTATTTAATTCAAGGACTCATTTTTTTCTAAACAAACATATGTGATATCATATAGATGACACCACACTGATCAGCAAATATGCCTTTTTTTCCCTTCATAATCAAATGAAACAACTAATCTGGGCTTTTAGCCTGAGTATGCTCTAGGGCTGAGCAAATTGGAGGAAGAAACATGGCTCTGCCTTCCTACCTACTTTCTCTAATCTCATCTCATCTGCACTGGGGAGGGTAGTCAAGCTACAGGTCCAAAATAAGTCGAACTCTACTGTAGGGCTTTACATGCATCAAAATATATGTACCTCCCTCTAGAACCTCCTTAATTTGCAGATTCCAATCAGTAGGTCTGGGGTAGGGTCTCAAGATTCCATATTTCTAATATGCCCCCATGTGACACCAACGCTACCAGTCCCATGAGCACACTTTGAGTATTAAGGATTTACAGACAAAACACTGGTTTGGTGCTAGGCTTGCCTCTCCACGCACCCTGGGTATAGTCAGTGCCTTACCTTACCAACCACTGCTGCCACCAAGACTGACTGCCGAGAGTCACCTCCCTGAACTGCAGGTGTCTGTGCCAACCTTGGTGAATGAGTTCAGTATATTAAATGGTCAGGATGTTCTTCTCATAAAATGATCACATTGATTTTAAATTGATGACTGTGGGCAAAGGAAGCATGTTCTTCAGATATTAGACCAGAAGAAATTAATCACCAGGTACTAGACAGCATAGCCCAAGGGCCTAGCGCTGTGCCAGGTGGCATGGGCTGAAGACTTCCTGAGGAAGGAGCAGGGCTTCATGCTCGCTTTCACTGCTGGCTCAGAGGTACACCACCACTGCACAAAGAATTCTGCTTTTCAATGACCCACGTCTAGTCAAGCTTGTTATCTCATGGTTCTCTCAAAGCACAGTGTCCATCTCCTGTGGGTATTTTTTGCTCATCTAAAATACACCTTCTAAATCTGATTTTTATCTACATCCCTTCCATCCTAAGTCACCTTTCTACTAAATTCAAGAAGTCCTGAATTCCTTTACTGTTTACTATTAGATCCTCAGCTCTAGCACAGACCTAGATACATACATATCAGGCACTGAATGAGTATTTGTGGAATAAAGAAACCTATAAATGAATGACAAGGAAGTGCCATATTTTGGTATCTACAACATGTGGACCCATTGAGTCTTAATTCTCTGCTGTAATCTGCAAAGTCTTCCAATAAATTGCAGAAACAAGAAATGAATTTAAAATTCAATATGGATTCCAAGTAATTGATCCAAATGTAAAACAGGAATAGTTAAGTTGAGGAACCCTTAAATCCTGTCTGTGCACTAATATAAAATTATTTATTTTGTATTAGCCATCATATTAAGCCATTATAATCTCTTTTAATCCCTACAAAAGTCCAACAAGATTGGTTCATCATGCCATGACCATATATGGTTAGGAAACTATAGACCATCGAGAGCCTGTTGACAATGGAACACGAAATTCAAAGAAGGGCAGTTTACACGTGCTGTCCCTGAGCATCTCCTCTAGTACTCTGCCCACTGCTCAGTATCCCACAGGGCACCTCATGTGCCATTACACTTGTATACAGATAATACCCGAAAGAAGAATGAAGGAGGGCTTTCCAGAGGGCTAGTGTATAAATTCTCATTCATAATGCCTCATTAAGATCACCTATCCTGGTCATCTTGGGTTTTCAACAGAAGTGGAATTTCTGATTGTCTAACCATCCATCAGATGCTCACACATCCCCTAAAAATTATCATACCTATTGGCCCTTGCAAACAGCCAAAGAGGCAATTTCACCATTGCATATTTTTAATCTCTTCTGAGGAGATTCAGGGAAGCCAAAAACATAACAGAAGTATGAAACCAAGAGTTACTTAAAGTATCAATGACCAGATAGCTATGATGTTCTTCCTTTCTGGAAGGCTGACTGCAGAATGGAGAAGACACAATGCTCCAGAACCCAGCTCACACCAGGGGGGTCGGGGCTTTGCGTCTGCTGTTCCCTCTGCCAGGAATGCTCTTCCCTCAATGACCCTCAGGCTCTGGATAGATCCCTCACTGTATTCATGCACCAGCTCAAATGTCACCTCATTCAACAACCCTTTCCTGACCTAAAATAAGGCTCCTTACTCACTCTGCACCCTATGGCCTTATTTTTTCTTCAAAGCCCTCATTACCACGTGAAATAGCATATGTTGACTTGTAAGCACCCATGTTCTCCCCACTAGAATGACACATGTATGAGCTGGGACCAGAGTTGCATTGTTCACCTCTGATTTCCAGCACACAGGTTAGTAGTCAGCTTTTCATAGACACCCACAAAATATCCATTGAGTAAATATGGGATATTGGGTTGGCCAAAAAGTTCATTTGGGGTTTTCTGTATCATCTTATGGAAAAGCCTGAATGAACATTTTGGCCAATCAAATATGTTAAACATAATACCTACATTCCAATAAGCAAGGTGGCCATTCCACCCACCTAGTGAAGGCTACTAGCTTCTTCATTATTCTGTCCAAGATATACTTGGCTTTCCAACAGCCCTGCCTCTCCTTCTCTCTACCTCACCCCATATTGGACATCTTCCAATGGGGAGGGGTTCATTTTCTCGTGTCATATCTTTTTGCCTCTTCATACTATTCATGGGATTCTCACGGCAAAAATACTGGAGTAGTTTTCCATTTTCTCCTCCAGTGGACAATGTTTTGTCAGAACCCTCCACTGTGACCTATCCATCTTAGGTGGCCCTGCACAACATGGCTCATGGCTTCATTGAGTTATGCAAGCCCTTTTGTCATGACAAGGCTATGATCCATGAAGAGGCATCCCATATTTAAGTTAGATTAGACAAATCAAATCCCTTATTATTATACAGTGGAAGTGACAAATAGATTCAAAGGATTAGATCTGATAGACGAGTACCTGAAGAATTATGGAAGGAGGTGTGTAACATTGTATGGGGGGTGTTGACCAAAACCATCCTCAAGAAAAAGATAGGCAACAAGACAAAATGGTTGTCTCAGAAGGCCTTACAAACACTGAGAAAAGAAGAGGAGTGAAAGGCAAAGGAGAAAAGGAAAGATATACCCATCCGAACGCAGAGTTCCAAAGAATAGAAAGGAGAGATAATAAAAAGTCCCCGTAAGTGAACAATGCAAAGAAACAGAGGGAAACAGTAGAATGAAAAAGACTAGAGAACGCGTCAAGAAAATTAGAGGTACCAAGGGAATATTCCCACAGAAGGGCACAAGAAAGGACAGAAAAGGTATGGACCTAACAGAAGCAGAAGTTATGAAGAAAAGGTGGAAAGAATACACAGAAGTACTGTACAGAAAAGGTCCTAATAACCCAGATACCCACGATGGTATGACCACTCACCTAGAGTCAGACATCCTGAAGTGCAAAGTCAAGTAGGCCTTAAGAAGGATTCAGATCAGATCAGATCAGATCAGTTGTGTCCAACTCTTTGCGACCCCATGAATCGCAGCACGCCAGGCCTCCCTGTCCATCACCAACTCCCAGAGTTCACTCAGACTCACATCCATCGAGTCAGTGATGCCATCCAGCCATCTCATCCTCTGTCATCCCCTCTCCTCTTGCCCTCAATACCTCCCAGCATCAGAGTCTTTTCCAATGAGTCAACTCTTCGCATGAGGTGGCCAAAGTACTGGAGTTTCAGCTTTAGCATCATTCCTTCCAAAGAAATCCCAGGGCTGATCTCCTTCAGAATGGACTGGTTGGATTTCCTTGCAGTCCAAGGGACTCTCAAGAGTCTTCTCCAACACCACGGTTCGAAAGCATCAATTCTTTGGCGCTCAGCCTTCTTCACAGTCCAACTCTCACATCCATACATGACCACAGGAAAAACCATAGCCTTGACTAGATGAACCTTTGTTGGCAAAGTAATGTCTCTGCTTTTGAATATGCTATCTAGGTTGGTCATAACTTTCCTTCCAAGGAGTAAGCGTCTTTTAATTTCATGACTGCAGTCACCATCTGCAGTGATTTGGGAGCCCAGAAAAATAAAGTCTGACAGTTTCCCCTGTTTCCCCATCTATTTCCCATGAAGTGATGGGACCGGATGCCATGATCTTCGTTTTCTGAATGTTGAGCTTTAAGCCAACTTTTTCACTCTCCACTTTCACCTTCATCAAGAGGCTTTTGAGTTCCTCTTCACTTTCTGCAATAAGGGTGGTGTCATCTGCATATCTGAGGTTATTGATATTTCTCCCGGCAATCTTGATTCCACTGTGTTTCTTCCAGTCCAGTGTTTCTCACGATGTACTCTGCATATAAGTTAAATAAAGAGGGTAACAATATACAGCCTTGACGTACTCCTTTTCCTATTTGGAACCAGTCTGTTGTTCCATGTTCAGTTCTAATTGTTGCTTCCTGACCTGCATATAGATTTCTCAAGAGGCAGATCAGGTGGTCTGGTATTCCCATCTCTTTCAGAATTTCCCACAGTTTATTGTGATTCACACAGTCAAAGGCTTTGACATAGTCAATAAAGCAGAAATAGATGTTTTTCTGGAACTCTCTTGCTTTTTCCATGATCCAGCGGATGTTGGCAATTTGATCTCTGGTTCCTCTGCCTTTTCTAAAACCAGCTTGAATATCAGGAAGTTCACGGTTCACGTAATGCTGAAGCCTGGCTTGGAGAATTTTGAGCATTACTTTACTAGCATGTGAGATGAGTGCAATTGTGTGGTAGTTTGAGCATTCTTTGGCATTGCCTTTCTTTGGGATTGGAATGAAAACTGACCTTTTCCAGTCCTGTGGCCACTGCTGCATTTTCCAAATTTGCTGGCATATTGAGTGCAGCACTTTCATAGCATCATCTTTCAGGATTTGAAATAGCTCAACTGGAATTCTATCACCTCCACTAGCTTTGTTCGTAGTGATGCTTTCTAAGGCCCACTTGACTTCACATTCCGGGATGTCTGGCTCTAGGTCAGTGATCACACCATTGTGATTATCTGGGTCATGAAGATCTTTTTTTTACAGTTCTTCTGTGTATTCTTGCCACCTCTTCTTAATATCTTCTGCATCTGTTAGGTCCATACCATTTCTGTCCTTTATCGAGCCCATCTTTGCATGAAATGTTCCCTTGGCATCTCTAATTTTCTTGAAGAGATCTCTAGTCTTTCCCATTCTGTTGGTTTCCTCTATTTCTTTGCACTGATAGCTGAGGAAGGCTTTCTTATCTCTTCTTGCTATTCTTTGGAACTCTGCATTCAGATGCTTATATCTTTCCTTTTCTCCTTTGCTTTTCACTTCTCTTCTTTTCACAGCTATTTGTAAGGCCTCCCCAGACAGCCACTTTGCTTTTTTGCATTAACAAAGCTAGTGGAGGTGATGGAATTCCAGCCGAGCTATTTCAAATTCTCATATTGCTGCACTCAATATGCCAGCAAATTTGGAAAACTCAGCAGTGGCCACAGGACTGGAAAAGATCAGTTTTCATTCCAATCCCAAAGAAGGGCAATGTCAAAGAATGTTCAAGCTACTGAATAATTGCTTTCATTTCACATGCTAGCAAGGTAATGCTCAAAATCCTTCAAGCTAGGCTCAAACATTTGTGAACCGAGAACTTTCAGATATACAAGCTGGACTTAGAAAAGGCAGTTATCAAGACAGTATGGTACTGGCACAAAGACAGAAATATAGATCAATGGAACAAAATAGAAAGCCCAGAGATAAATCCACACACATATAGACACCTTATCTTTGACAAAGGAGGCAAGAATATACAATGGATTAAAGACAATCTCTTTAACAAGTGGTGCTGGGAAATCTGGTCAACCACTTGTAAAAGAATGAAGCTAGAACACTTTCTAACACCATACACAAAAATAAACTCAAAATGGATTAAAGATCTAAACATAAGACCAGAAACTATAAAACTCCTAGAAGAGAACATAGGCAAAACACTCTCCAACATACATCACAGCAGGATCCTCTATGACCCACCTCCCAGAATATTGGAAATAAAAGCAAAAATAAACAAATGGGACCTAATTAACCTTAAAAGCTTCTGCACATCAAAGGAAACTATCAGCAAGGTGAAAAGACAGCCTTCAGAATGGGAGAAAATAATAGCAAATGAAGCAACTGACAAACAACTAATCTCAAAAATATACAAGCAACTCCTACAGCTCAACTCCAGAAAAATAAATGACCCAATCAAAAAATGGGCCAAAGAACTAAATAGACATTTCTCCAAAGAAGACATACAGATGGCTAACAAACACATGAAAAGATGCTCAACATCACTCATTATCAGAGAAATGCAAATCAAAACCACTATGAGGTACCATTTCACACCAGTCAGAATGGCTGCTATCCAAAAGTCGACAAATAATAAATGCTGGAGAGGGTGTGGAGAAAAGGGAACCCTCTTACACTGTTGGTGGGAATGCAAACTAGTACAGCCACTATGGAGAACAGTGTGGAGATTCCTTAAAAAACTGGAAATAGAACTGCCTTATGATCCAGCAATCCCACTGCTGGGCATACACACAGAGGAAACCAGAAGGGAAAGAGACACATGTACCCCAATGTTCATTGCAGCACTGTTTATAATAGCCAGGACATGGAAGCAACCTAGATGTCCATCAGCAGATGAATGGATAAGAAAGCGGTGGTACATATACACAATGGAGTATTACTCAGCCATTAAAAAGAATTCATTTGAGTCAGTTCTAATGGGGTGGATGAAACTGGAGCCTATTATACAGAGTGAAGTAAGCCAGAAGGAAAAACACCAATACAGTATACTAACGCATATATATGGAATTTAGAAAGATGATAACAATAACCCTGTGTACAAGACAGCAAAAGAGACACTGATGTATAGAACAGTCTTATGGACTCTGTGGGAGAGGGAGAGGGTGGGAAGATTTGGGACAATGGCATTGAAACATGTAAAATATCATGTATGAAACGAGATGCCAGTCCAGGTTCGATGCACGGTACTGGATGCTTGGGACTAGTGCACTGGGACGACCCAGAGGCATGGTATGGGGAGGGAGGAGGGAGGAGGGTTCAGGATGGGGAACACATGTATACCTGTGATGGATTCATTTTGATATTTGGCAAAACTAATACAATTATGTAAAGTTTAAAAATAAAATAAAATTTAAAAAAAAAAAAAAAAAAGAAAAGGCAGAGGAAATAGAGATCAAATTGCCAACATTCAGTGGATCATAGAAAAAGAAGGGAATTCCAGAAAAACATCTACATCTTTTTCGTTGACTACACTAAAGCCTTTGACTGTGCAGATCACAACAAACTGTGGAAAATTCTTTTTTTTTTTTTCAATTTATTTATTTTTTAACTGAAGGATAATTGCTTTAGAGAATTTTGTTGTTTCTGTCAAACATCAACATGAATCAGCCATAGGTGTACATATGTCCCCTCCCTCCCATCTCCTTCCCCTTCCTATCCCTCTAGGTTACAGAGCCCCTGTTTGAGTTCCCTGAGACATACAGCAAATGCCCATTGGCTATCTATTTTACATATGGTAATGTAAGTTTCCATGTTAAAGAGCAAGGAATACCAGACTACCTTACCCGACTCCTGAAAAACCTGTATGCAGGTCCAAAAGCAACAGTTAGAACCGGACATGAAAAAGGACTGGTTCAAAATTGGAAAAGGAATATGTAAAGGCTGTACATAGTCACCCTACATATTTAACTTATATTAAGAGTATATAATGTGAAATGCCAGGCTAGATGAAGCTCAAGTTGGAATCAAGATTGCCAGGAGAAATATCAATAACCTCATTATGCAGATGATACCACCCTAATGGCAGAATGCATGACAGTGAAAGAGAAGTGAAAAAGCTGGCTTAAAACTCAACATTCAAAATACTAAAATCATGGCATCTCATCCCATCACCTCATGGCAAACAGGTGGGGAAAAAATTGGAAACAGTGGCAGACTTTATTTTCTTAGGCTCCAAAACCATTGCCGATGGTGACTGCAGCCATGAAATTAAAAGATATTTGCTCCTTGGAAGAAAAGCTATGACAAACACAGACAGCATATTAAAAAGCAGAGACATCACTTTGCTGACAAAGCTGCATCTAGTCAAAGCTATGGTATTCCAGTAGTCATGTATGGATGTGAGAGTTGGACCATAAAGAAGGCTGAGCACCAAAGAATTGATGCTTTCAAACTGTGGTGCTGGAGAAGACTCTTGAGAGTCCCCTGGGCAGCTAGGAGACCCAACCTGTCAGTCCTAAAGGAAATCAACCCTGAAAATTAATCATAAGGATTTATGATGAAGCTGAAGCTCCAATACTTTGGCCACCTGATGTGAAGAGCCGACTTATTGGAAAAGACCCTGATGCTGGGAAATATTGAGGGCAGGAAGAGAAGGGGACGACAGAGGATGAGTTGTTTCGATTGCACCACTGACTCAACGGACATGAGTTTGAGCAAACTCTGGGAGAGGGTGAAGGACAGGGAAGCCTGCCATGCTGCAGTGCATGGAGTCACAAAGAATGGGACACAACTGAGCAACTAAACAACAGCAACAAGATTCCCTTCAGTGCCCCCAACCTTTTCATGGGATGGATCCAGGAAGCTGTTCTGACTTATATAATAGAGTGGCTTAAGATGGGGAAAGGCTCTTTCTATTTTTGCCAGGTGATGGCATAAGATCTTTATTAGGTTAGCGCCTCACATGAAGCACAAGCCTCTTAGGGAGGTAATCTGTCCAGCTCATCCTGTCACTCTTCAACTTAGTGCCACTCAGTGATGATGTGCTCCAGCTGTCATCTCTATTATCCTTCTGCAATGAAGCAGCCACCTCCTTCCATCTTCAGTTCACTGGGAGTCTAGTTTTGCATCTTCACTTGGATATGTCTGTTATTGCATACGAGAACCCATAAAGGACTAACTATTCAAATTGTTATCGGGTATATCTTGCATGAGAGAGAAAAGGAAGTTAATGGTAAATACTACTCTTGATTTTCATGTGATAACAAAATCCAGCAAACTTTATATCAAACAATAATAAAATCTTGTTGGTATCATTTGGGAAAGGTTGCCAGATTTATATACTTGTGTAGTCAAAGCCACATTCACACAATGAAACACTGCCCCTCCCCCAAATCTCTTTTATCTTCAATATATCTTATTTTAAAGGTACCTGCCCATTTATTGTGGATGACAGACTAATAAAATGAAGTCATTTTAACAAACGCTGTATCAGAATATCCCATCTTCTAATGTGGCAATGTGAAATTTCACCACTGGAGGAAACATTTAACATTCTGACTATTTTAATACTTTTAATAAATATTTGCAATTCCTATGATAAAGCATCCCAGTAGAAAATGCATTTCCTCCAAAATTTATGTGGCTGCTGGCAGGTGGCCATTTTCTAATTTTCTGTCTCACTTACATACATTTATTACAGATTTCTAACTATCTCTTTTTGCTCTTTTTCTGGTTTTGGGCATGCTGTTTCCTCTGAGTAGGAATGTGTGTGGTTAAAATTGAGGATAGTAAACAGGAGCTTTCTGGTTTGCAAATTGGAGGGTTGGTCAAAGCCCTTTGAGGAGTCCCTTAACATCTATTTTATTCAGCTCTATAATACATTTGAATCAAGTCTTCAGATTCACATGGAGTTTGAGAATCCTTTCCCAGTTCCTCAGTACAGTGAAAGGTTGGGAACAGGTACAAAGGTAGGTTTGGGAGTGGGGACTGGATCATTATTTAGTTCTATTAAGCTTTGGACTTACTCAAGAAATTCAGTAGGTAGAATCTGTGAAATCCTTGTTGTATAAATAAGTCTTAGAGAGATAGAAATATTCAGGTTAAGTAAACTATATTTTAAATACAAAGGGAAAGGAACTATTTAAGAAAATTTACTGTAAATCTTCTTGAAGAAGAAAAAAAAAAAAAACTCTTAAAACTTTGTCATCCCCTCCTTCATGTATATTTCAACTCTGTTAAATATCCCCATGTAAAATACGTTCGTATAAACTCAAACATTTCACAACAAAACTTATGATTCCTGCTACTTCCTATTCCCTACCTTCTGAGGACTCAAAGTTGCATCCTTTACTTGCATTCTGGGTCTTGCTTAAAGTTATTGCCAATCTCTAATCACACAGAAGTACGAGTCTTTGGATAATATAAAAAGGAAATGCCTAAGTCTTGATCATCCTACCTATTCAACATCTCTTGATTTATTTCTTCCTTCAATTCCTACTGATGCTGCCCTGGCTTAAGTGCATATTATTGCTGAAGACCATTATATTTAATGAATCACTATCATAAGCAATTCATTATCTCATTTAAGGCTTCCAACAGTTCAAGAGTTATCCCCATTTTATAGACAAAGAGAAAGGCAGAAATTCTGGGATGTTCCCAAAGTTATTCAGCCAGATCTTAGAGCTGAGATTTAAACCCTGACAGTCTGATGCCAGAAATGAAGCTCTGAATTACTAGGCTCCACTCTGCTCTTGTAAAAGTTTAATAATTGTTCTCCCTATTTTCTTCATCTTGTCTCTCCTATTCCTCTTTTACATAGCTGCCAAAGACTATTTATAAAAGAGGGTTCATGTCCTAACCTACAAAACCTCTGATGGTGCCCTAATGCCCATCATTTATTCATTCAATGGTTCATTCATCATTCATTCTTTTATTTCATCTACATGACAAATATTTGTGGACTACACATTATATATGAAGCACAGTTTAGGAACTGGGGCTTTTACAAGGCTAAAAATTGTCCAGAGTTCTTGCCCAGGGATAGAAAGTAAGGAAATGGTGATCTGACACAAGTTTGGGTGGTGGCAAGTGCTTTGAAGAAAGAAAATGCAGAGAAAAGAAAACAGAGGGAGAGGATTTGCTGCTTTAGACAAGAGAGTTAGCGAAAGCCTCTGTAATGAGCACCATGCTAGTGGTGTTGTTGTTTAGTCCCTAAGTCGTGTCCAACTCCTTGCATCCCAAAGGACTGCAGTACTCCAGGCTTCCCTATCCTTCACTATCTCCCAGAGTTAGCTCAAACTTATGTCCATAGAGTCAGTGATGCCATCCAACCATTTCAACCTTTGTGGCCCCCTTCTCCTCCTGCCTTCAATCTTTCCCAGCATCAGGGTCTGTTCCCGTGAATTGGTTCCACGTTAGTATAAACTCAAGTAAAAGGAAGGAAGATGCCAGGCCAAGGGGGAAGAGCATTCATAAAAAGTGAAAAGCAAATGCATTGTCCTGAAGCAAGGCTATGCTGAGCCTGTTCACAAGCAGCAGAGAAGCCAGAGTGACTGGAGCCAGGTGAGAGTGCGGAAGGGAGAGAGGCTTAAGGGAGGTGGAGGCTCTGTAGACCAGAGTTGTTTCTTTACAATAATATTCCCTTTCCTTTCACTCATGAACCTATATTTCCAGCCTCTCTAAAAAGGGTACAGCTTATCACTATGTGCCACTTGCTGTCTCCAAAATAGAGCATGTACCTTACCACCTCCCTGATTTTATTTTTAATACAGTCCCTCTTCTCTGCCTTCTAAAATCTTCTGCAGCCTTTAAGGTCAGTTCCCAATGCTGTAGCCTAAGTTAATTCTTCTGTTATGTCTGATCTTGCTCTAGCTGTTCCCTCAATAAGGATGAGGAGGTTACCTGGGGAAGACCTCCAGGGCCAGGCTACTTGAGATCAAATCCCATTGTACACCTTGCTGACCAGGATCTTCCAGGGCAACTGAGAAATGTTTTTCCAAGCTTCCATTTGGTTTTTGACATTTTAAAAATACACCAGTAGAGGAACAATTTCATGCGGTTTTAAAACAATAATTGATATTATCCTTGCATATAATAAGAATCTAGTAATTTTTAGTATTAAATTATTTTAAAGGACTTCAGGGATCCCAGTGCCTTTCTCTTATAATCCTAATACCATGTGCTAATGTTATTCTGCTATACAATTTGTTTTCTAGGAAAGACTTCAAGCATCTTGAGAACAAGGACCATATTTAATTTATGTAGTTTTGTTCTCTTTTTCGGTCCTTTGCATGGAGTCTGTGTGTACGTGCGTGCTAAGTCGCTTCAGTCATGTCCAGCTTTTTGCAACCTTATGGACTGTAGCCCACCAGGCTCCTCTGTCCATGGGATTCTCCAGGAAAGAATACTGGAGTGAGTTGCCATGCCATCCTCCTGGGGTTATTCCTCACCCAGGGATTGAACCCACATCACTTCTCCTGCATTGGCAGGTAGGTTCTTTACCACTAGTGCCACCTGGGAAGCCCTTGCACGCACTGCTGCTGCTGCTGCTGCGTCTCTTCAGTCATGTCTGACTCTGTGTGACCCCATAGACGGCAGCCCACCAGGTTCCGCCACCCCTGGGATTCTCTAGGCAGGAACACTGGAGTGGGTTGCCATTTGCTTCTCCAATGCATGAAAGTGAAAAGTGAAAGTGAAGTTGCACAGTCGTGTCTGACTCTTAGCGACCTCATGGACTGCAGCCTACCAGGCTCCTCCGTCCATGGGATTTTCCAGGCAAGAGTACTGGAGTGGGGTGCCATTGCCTTTTCCATTGCATGCACTAGGTATTAATAAAATGGGACAAAGGAATTTATAACTCAAATCACCAATTTACCTAGAATATTTAGTATATACATTGGTAAAGGATTTTGTAAAGTCTATTTTTTTTTTTTTTTACAGTGAGGTTGAGATAAAGGGCTTAGGATTTAAAGCAACACATGGAGAATATCTTTATGATCTTGAGAGCAAGAAATAATATTGAACAAAACACAAAAAGTAGTAAGCTTAGAGGAAAACTGATGAGTTAACCTTCATTAAAATTTGAAACTTAGGCTCATCAAAAGTGAATGATATGACAAAATACAAACTATAAGAACATATGTCATTAAAGATTCTGTATCCAAAATGCACATAAACTGTCTACTAATAGATTTTTTAAAGATAAAATCTTATAGAAAAATGGAAAATAAGATAGAATAGAAATTGTACCAAAATATAGGACACAAATTGTGAATAAACAAATGAAAAACTATCAGAATCCTTTGTAATTAAGGGAATGATATTAAAGACTTTAATAAGGTACATTTGAGATGTTTGATAATCAATTCATGGGGTCGTAAAGAGTCGGACATGACTGAGTGACTGAACTGAACTGAACTGACTTTAAGTATGTGGACCTGTGAGGATACACAGACACTTCTAGTGGGAGTCAAACTTCATACAATCATGTTGGGAAGTGATTTGGTGCCAGTTTGTGATTTTGAACATTTACAAGACTTAAGAATCAGCAATTCTTCTTCTACTTATGTAATTTAAAGAAACTCCTGCTCATGAGTTTCAGGAAATCTAATACAAGAATGTTCACAGAAGCACTGATTATAGGAGAAAAATAGGAACAGTCCTAGGATAATATATATTATAGACTGAACTGTACCCCCTTAAATCCCTATGTTGAAGCCCTAACTCTCAACATGGCTGTACTTGGAGACAAAATATTTAAGGAAGTTCTTAAGGTTAAGTCACAGAGGTGAGACCCTAATCCAATAGGACTAGTGTCCTTAAAAGAGGAAGAGATAACAAGAGTGAATGGTACATATCTACAGAAGAAAGACCACATGAGGGCAGAGAGAGAAAGCAAGTGGCTGCAAGCTAGGAAGAGAGGCCTTGCTGGAAACCAGCTCTGCTAGCACCTTTAATTTGGACTTCTAGACTTCAGCACTGTGAGAAAATAAAGCCCTATTGTTTAAGCCAATCAGTCTATGATGTTTTGTTATGGCAGCCTAGCAGACCAATCTAATAAATAAACCACATGTGATATATACACACAATGGAACATTATATAGTAATAAAAATGAAAAAACAGCTGTACCCTATAATGGGATGAATCTTAAAAAAATTTACTAATAAAAATCATAATAGATTATATCAAACACTACTATTTTTGTAAAGCTCAAAACAATAGGTTATAGTATAGCATTTTATGCATATGTATTATATGCATATGGATTAAGACTATTTTGTTTGCTTATTTGTTTTTAAATTTATTTATATTTTAATTGAAGGATAATCTCTTTACAGAATTTTGTTGTTTTCTGTCAAACCTCAAAGTGAATCAGCCATAGGTATACATATATCCCCTCCCTCTCGAACCTTCCTGGATTAGGATTATTTTTTTAAGCAAGGGAATAATCAACATAAAATTCAGAATAGTGGGAATACTGTGGAATAAGATGAAAACCCTAACACAGAAACAATGAAATGGTTAATAGTTTAGTTTTTAAATCAGGTAATGAGCTTACACATATTTCTTTTATTATAATGCTATATACTTGTTTATAGATACTATAATAATGTTTTAAGTATCAAATATGATGATAGTTATTTTCTTTTTTGGAAAAAATGTGCTTTTCTGTCATATGCAAGGATATAACTTTCAACATGCTTTTAAAATTGTAACTATTTTCTTTTCTCTTTGTCATATCCTCTGCCTTTTCTTCTTTCCATATAACTGGATTCTCTATCAGCTTTAAAATTAAGAAAATGACTCATTTTGTTAATTTTCTGTTATGAAAAATATCCCAATACTATCACAGGTGTGTGAGAGTAAGGTATTCAGAATTGATTCCAGTATAAAATTAATTCTCAGTTACTTATAATATTTAATTTGTGTATGCAAAGTACCCTAGTCACCTAAAAGATAATTGACTTTACTCTGAAGCCTCTCTGTCTACATATTAATTTCAACTTCTTTCTCAGACCCACGTCCTCAATAAAACTCATTGCTATTATTGATGTGAACTTAGAGGAGCTGCAGTATCAACAAGTTTGTCAAACATCATCATATCTGGTCTGTTGGGCAGACTTTGTTGATGTTATCCCAATTCCATAACCATACAATGTTGAACAATTGCCTTCCAATACATTATGGATTCTTTTCTATTTTACAAGTCACATTCACTACTGAAGGTTAAGTGTTACTGTAAAATTTTTGCTACATTAAAATGCTTATTGCAAAATCTCTAGAAGCTAAGGGATTATATTTTCCAGTCCTAATTGGCAACTTAAAAAATAATCTAAAACCTAAAAATACATAGTAATAGCCTACCATATTCCTCATGAAGTTGTGGGACCACAGCACATGTACGGAGTAGCGTAGTAATTATTTTTAAGGACTTTTCCATCTAATATATATATATATATATAATTAAGACATGGGGATGTTGCTGGGACTGACTGATCATTTCCCTCACTAAAACACTGCATTTCTGTGAGTATTGTAATGCCACTTGTCCTCTCCTAAAACCTTCAAAACAAACTGTCAGTCTTGCTATATGGAACATCTTACAATAACCACAGACACATTTGGTTTTAATCAGAAAGTTTCAGGCAAGACATCATCCAAAAAGCAGGGTGGGCTGTTGAATTATTATTATTTTCTAATCTTTTTTTTTCAGGAAATATGTTAAATGTGAAACATTGAAACGTTAATAATTGAGAGTGACACCCATCAACAGCACCACCAGCAGCTTGGAGAGTTTGATAATTGAAAAATCAGTTTCTTTTTACAAATATCAACCCATTTCATTGGCTGGCTGTATCTGAGCAGGAAATAGTAAAGAAATAATGGCATGTTTGTATCACCAGAAGGGTCGTAATAAAAAGATTTGTTTCTGCAGGTGACTCCAAAGCCTAAGCGGCATTCATTTCTGTTTCCAAAATAAATGGTCCTCTCTTCTCTCACTGACTGAAGTTCATTTTCCCTCAGATGCTAAATAAATCTGTACATCCCAAAGGCACAAATACAGAAGCAGACTTCCTCATTCCCTAATTATCTTTGGTGGAATTAGTATCATCAAAAGAAAATCCCTGCGAAATCAACTTACACAAGAAGGAGAACAGGAAATAGCATGTCATTTAAAAATCACCTGCTGCTGCGGCCCACCCACAGGAGCACAGGGATTGAAGCCAGTATCCTCTGTTAGAGACAGCACCAGGGCAGGCTGAGGACATAGACTAATGGCATCAGGTCTCCTGTTGTAGTGATTGTATCATTTTAAGAACCTAGACACTGGGGGAATAATGCGAGTGATTCTTCACACTTTATTGTATCTATCCTCAAAGAGCTACCACTTTCAATCTCAAGTTGAAGGATCTTAACATCTGGAGTGAAGTTCTTGTGAGAGTACAAAAGTTGCACTGTGTGACACTGGGTTAAGAGCAATTAGACTTGCTACCTCCCTGAACGTTGACCACCGTCACTTTGGGAGTTCCATCAGGACTTTTGAGCTTTCTGGTAATGAATTTCCATTTAATTTTTACTTTTGTTGGATGGGCTGGAATCCATAAACATAAATGGGAGGGCTACTGGCCGTTATGGAAGCTGTAATTCAATCCACACAGTAGGCTCTGATAAAATGTACACTGGATAGAGCCCTACTCTTATAGCTTACATTTATCAGAAGCTCTCTATTGAATTATAACCAAATAATGTCTATTTTCTCATGTATTACCATATCTGGAATGATAACAAAATCATGCTAATCCATTCTGATTTTTTTTTTCTTTTTTTGGTGACACTGAAGTTGAATAGCCCCTCCAGCCAGCCTCTTACATCAAAGTGCTTCTTTCCTATCATGGCTCTTAAGAACAAAACTGTATTCCACTCTTCAGCACACTGTAATCTTTCCATTTCTATTACAATACTTCATTAATATGACTACCCTATTGCTTTGTAGCTTTTAAGAAGGGCAGAAGTGGAAAACACTTGAATTCACAGTAACCTCTGGCAGGGAGGGTTTGTTCTTCCAAATATTTCAGCTATTTCCTCTCTGCTGGCTTACTATCATGTTGAGTTCCTGTGAGGAGCAGATATGAGTCATGCTCTCCCACCTTAGGCATCATAAATATCTTTCAGATAATAGATAATTCACCCGATCTTATGCGTTCCTGTGCACTTAAGAGATTCTCAGTGTGAAGAGAAAAATGCATTTTGATTTGAGGCATCCCTAGGTTTTATAGGGGTGCTAAATTATATCCCTATAATGGTGGGGGAATGACTGCTCTCATCACCAAATGCCAGCTTTATCTCTTTCTTTTCCCATTCACCAACCTCCAAAGAAACATCTGAACAGCTACGCAACCTGATAAACAGCAAGATTCCCCTGTACATAACCCCATGTTTGTGACATTAAATAAATGTGTGTTAGCAACGTGGATTACAAGGATCTGTGTAAAATACGGGAATTTACTTGAAATCTCTGAAAGAAAATGTGAACCTTGGCACAAAGCAGCCTGTTTTGTTTGAGTGTGCTCTAGAGGTTAAAATTGTGTCCTTATATTGAACTTATCTGGCTAGGTCCAATTTCCAAGTCTTAATCTTGCCTTCTGGAGCTTAACCTGTTCATTTTATCTCTTTTCATAGGATATTTCCCCGAAATTTGACTACAGGTATCAGACTTATTTTAAGTCTGCCCTGCATAGTTCCTACACATTCTCCCTCTATGGCATCACTTCCAGAGCCCTCACAGTCCTGATGAACCATCTGCATAGCATGTAACTATTAGGATGCCCTCACATTAGAATACATTTAAATGCTGTCCTTTTAGTTTTCTCTGAAAGCAACCTGAGCCCAAGGCTTAGTGCACATATTTGTTTGAGGAGTGATTTCAGCTATGAGACTGCTAGAAACTGTTTCCCTCAGCATCTGGGGAATTTCTGTGGGCTGCAGGAAAATGGGACAGAACATAGGAAGAGCTGCTACCAATGCCAGGCTGGCAGTATAAATATGTGGATCTGGCCAGGTATACAGCAATAGAAATGTTGAGCCTGTGAAAGCGCATATTTAAATCCTGCCCCAAAGCATTACAATTAAGAAACACATTAGTAATAACATAGATACTATATCAGCCAAACAAAATATGTCAGCCTGTTTATACTTTCTGCAGCAATGAGCAGTTGGGATGGTAACAAATTTCAATGCACATCCTATCTAAAGGAGGCTGTCATTCCTTAGTCTAGTCAATTATTACCGTTCAAGAATATGGGCTCTCCCAGGTTCAGAGTGGCACTATTTACAGTAGCTAAGATATGAAGCAACATAAATTGACAGACAAATAGATAAGCAAAATGTGGTACATACATACAATGGACTATTGCTCAGCCATAAAAAAGAACGAAATCATATCATTTGCAGCAACACGGATGGACCTAGAAATTACACTGAGTGAAGTAAGTCAGAAAGAGAAAGACGAAACCATATAACATCACTCTACTATACGTGAAATCTAAAATATGACCCAAATGAACATATCTGCAAAGCAGGAACCAACTCATAGCCATGGAGAACAGACTTGCAGCTGTCAAGGGTGAGAGGAGGTGGAGGAGGGAAGTATTGGGCATTTGGGATTAACAAATGAAAACTATTATACACAGAATGGATAAACAACAAGATCATACTATATAGCACAGGGAACTACATGCAATATCCTATGAAAAACCATAATGGAAAAGAATATGAAAAGAATATATATATATATATATGTATATGTATATATGTGTGCATGTATATATATATATATATATATGTGTGTGTGTATATATATATATATAAAATATAAAATACTGAGTCACTTTGACAGAAGAAATTAACTACTTTAATGAAATTAGAAACAAAACAGACAAAAGGCCAAACCAACAGAAAAAAAAAATAAAGAATATGGGCTGAACATTGTTAGATCTTTTGATTCTTTCTGTATCCAGAAATCCAGATTTTATGGGAAATACCTTGATTCTTAAACACTGTAGAAGCTGAATGTGTTTGGATCCCATGAAGCACATCTGTGGGTGTCCACCTCCCATTATAGTCTTACTGAAACAGCAACAGTAACCACTGCACAAGAGCTATGGAAATTCAGGATTTCAGAAGTATCTAAAGTGGCCCATGGGTGCATTTCTGGGTAAACTGACTTTGCTAATGCAAGCTTATTTTCTATTGAGCTGAATCCCGTCTTTGCAGTGAAGTTGGGGGTGGGGCTCTAAAATGAGTCACCCATTTTTTGCCCTTGTTAATGTAACCCAGGTTAAAGCAGCATTGCTTTGCTTCAGGAACATTTAAGGTAGAGCTTTGATCTCCCCTCTATTAAAATAAAGTAATGCATTATCCTGACCTCAAAAAAGTAGTCTTAATTAGGGGCCTTGAATGAAATAATTGACCTTGACATTGCCTTCAGCTCAGGGCACAAAGCTGTTATCAAAAAGACTTATTGAGAATTAAGACATGCTGCAATAAAGACTATTTAATAATTTTACAGTTTTGAGTTTTAAGATCCCAGAATGCTTATGCCACAAAGACAAATACTAACTAGCTTTGCAGTGGCCAGTAAGGAGAACTGTTGCATTGTAATGAAATTTTTGTTGAGATTATGTATTGGTAAAAAATATAGTCTTCATTTAAAACTAGTATTGTTGATATTTTTTTACCTACTTCATCTGCATTTTAACATAATTAATGATTGTGAAAAGTCTTTCATGTGTTGCAGGATGGGTATCTTTTTAAGCATTGGCACAAAGATTGGAAACAGAAAATAGTAGAAAAAGCAAAGGATTAAATAAAAGACTGATAGCTCAGTTGGTAAAGAATCTGCCTGCAATTTGGAAGACCCTAGTTCGATTCTTGGGTCGGGAAGATCCCCAGAAGAAAGGATAGGCTACCCACTACAGTGTTCATGGGCTTCCCTTGTGGCTCAGCTGGTAAAGAATCTGACTGCAAAGCAGGAGACCTGGGTTCAATCCCTGGGTTGGGAAGATCCCCTGGAGAAGAGAAAGGCTACCCACTCCAGTACTCTGGCCTGAAGAATACCATGGACAGTCCATGGGGTTGCAAAGAGTCGGATACGACAGATCAACTTTCACTTCACCTCAAATAAAAGACAGGAGATTTCATTCTTGGTCCTCAAACTGTCCTTATCCAGTGTGACCTTGGAGAATTTATTTATGTGATCATCTTTCCATTCCTTAAAGCTCTGTTACCTCATAACTTTAATATAATTATTATCTTACTTCTTAATTTTATCTTTATTTGTCCTATTTAGGTAAAAACTAAAAATAAAACTATGATCAATTCTTCTCACCAAACAAAACTTAACAAAATGTAAAGTTGACAAAATATGTTTTGCAGTTCCCAAGATTTGCTTTCTGGTGCTTTCTTCTCTTCCATGAGCTACTTTCTCCCTTCATGTCCCTTTGTTCATACCCATGAGATACTTTATCACCATCAGTAAACTCTTAGTCTCTCACCAAACTGAGTTCTCATCGAAAAACTCCAAGCAACCATCTACCCCATAGTGAGAAAGAGCCAACCAGTTGCTGTCCTTTCTTGCATTTGTACTTTTTTCTGGTTACAGAATTAAGATTTTGCTTTCCTATAATAGGAACTCAAGAATTAAGCATCCAAATGGGAGGGGTTTCAGGGTGCCAGTAAAGAATTATTTCTACTTTCCCTCTAGAATTTTAGAGGGAAAATGGATGTGTACACAGTATGGAAACCTGAGGCTTCAAATTGCACAGGTTATAGAGACAGACTATGACCAACCTAGATAGCATATTGAAAAGCAGAGACATTACTTTGCCAACAAAGGTCCGTCTAGTCAAGGCTATGGTTTTTCCAGGGGTCATGTATGGATGTGAGAGTTGGACTGTGAAGAAAGCTGAGCATCAAAGAATTGATGCTTTTGAACTGTGGTGTTGGAGAAGACTCTTGAGAGTCCCTCGGACTGCAAGGAGATCCAACCAGTCAATTCTGAAGATCAGCCCTGGGATTTCTTTGGAAGGAATGATGCTAAAGCTGAAACTCCAGTACTCTGGCCACCTCATGCGAAGAGTTGACTCATTGGAAAAGACTCTGATGCTGGGAGGGGTTGGGGACAGGAGGAGAAGGGGACGACAGAGGATGAGATTGCTGGATGGCATCACTGACTCGATGGACGTGAGTCTGAGTGAACTCCAGGAGTTGGTGATGGACAGGAAGGCCTGGTGTGCTGTGATTCATGGGGTCACAAAGAGTTGGACACGACTGAGTGACTGAACTGAACTGAACTGATGGCAGGGCTGTGAGAAGAGATCAGGTCTTCTGTGCATTTCAAGCTACAGAGATTGAACATTTATCAGGTGACTACCTAGTAGGCATGGTGCTGAGGGAACAGAACTGAGTGTGACAGTCTGCTTGTCAGGAATTTGCAGGCTAGCAGAGGAGATGGGTGGGATCTACAGAACACCACAATGTTTGCAGTGTTAGGCCCAGGTAGAATCTGGTATGAGAGGTGTGGCACAGCCAACAGGCCCCCTTGGGCTTTTCAACACCTTTTTAGGTAGCGTCTGTCCGCAATAACCCAGTCAGCATCTGTTTTCTTTACCACTGTCTCTTAATAAATCAACTGACCCCTCCATCTCTAAACTTGTCTTGCTGTCAAGTCACTGTGACTGCCCTAAAAAACAGTCCTTGTTTCTGGTTTTGACCTGAAAGTCATTTCTGGCTCTTTCCTGTATCCCTAAGGCAGGTAAAGGCATTCTCCAGTTGTCAATCTAGTCCTAGGTTTCATTTTGGTTTACCTGACATGGTGCCTCTTGCCTCATTAATAAAGATGAAAAACATTCCTCTGAGAACCCAGGAGAGAAAATATTTAGTAGAAATAGAAGAGTGAGTAACATCCTCATCAAGGAAGCACACTTCCTCTGGTCTAGAAGAGTAAGTTGGTGTTTGACAGGAGATGGGAGGAAGGCATTTGGACTGAGGATTCAGTGTACATAGAAGCAGGGAGTCATGACAGACTTGGTGTGTTTGAAGAAGAACTAGAGGTTCCATGAGGAAGTCATATCTGCACCTCCCTAACCTGTCATAAAGGTCTGTTTCCTAAGAGAGGAATCTTAGGATGATGGTTGGGACTTTCCTGGTGGCCCAGGGGCTAAGACTCTGCACTTCCACTGCAAGGGGTGTGGGGGGTTTCCCTGGTAGCTTAGTTGGTAAAGAATCCACCTACAAAGGCAGGAGACCCCAGTTCAGTTCCTGGGTTGGGAAGAGCCGCTCGAGAAGGGAAAGGCTACAAACTCCAGTATTCTGGCCTGGAGAATTCCATGGACTGTATAGTCCATGGGATAGCAGCAGGTCAGACAAGACTGAGTGACTTTCATTTTAACTTCGGGGACCTAAGATCCTGCATGCTATGTGGTGTGGCAAAAAAGAGGGGGGCGGTTATCTCTTTAGGCAATAGGGTCCACACCCCACAATGTATATATGGATATGAAGGAAATGGCAACCTGCTCCAGTGTTCTTGCCTGGAAAATTCCCCAACAGAGGAGACTGGTAGGCTACAGTCCATGGGATTGCAAAGGAATCGGATATGACTGACCACAGACACACACACACACACACACACACACACACACGACAGAAATGGCCTTGAGAAAGAGAAAAGTTCAGAAAGAACCTTGCTATTGGGCTAATTTCATATTACTAACAGTTATTGGTAGAAATAAATATATCTTGGCCCCCAAACCTTTTAATTCTACCCAAAACACACACACACACACACACACACACACACTCTCCACTTGTACCTCTCCAACCCACCTCCTCTCCTTGTGCATTTTGTCCTGAGATTTTCCCTTTAACGATAGGTGGTGCCCATCCTTCTGATTTTAACTTCTTCCTACCAGGAGGTAGAGATTTATCTTGACAAACCATTTGGAATTGCTGGGGGAATATTAATAAAATTTGCATGTGTGTCCTACAGCAGTGAAGAGAACACCTGAGAAGTTTAAACGCTTTTGTGGGAGATTAGGTGTGGCTGTGAGGAAATGTGCTACCTGGTGGTGAGCTCCCAGCACAGATATTTCACCATCCAGGGATCTCTAATTACTAATACAGTACAGGAACAGTATGATATGTCCTTACAATTGCAGATGCCTTTTCAAAGATAATCTTTAATAGTTTATTTGACAACCTGTAAAATTATAGAAAATTATTAGTCTTGGGAATTACAAAAATCCCTGTAGTACAGTCAAACAATAAAGTTATAATTACCTGTGGGTAATTGAAATTTAACTGTTTTTTTTTTATTTTTATATTACACATCAATAGCAACATAAGTTCAAGAGGTTTTTTTCCTTCTTCCCTTTTTTCTTACAGAACCTGAGAAAATGGACAGCACTGTTGGGGGCTTGTGAGTTCCTGTCATAGTACTGAGCTTGAACAATTTCGATTAAAGCCCCATGTTTGAGACTGTCATTAGACCCGCATTAAATTACATATCTGCAGTGTTAAAAAATAGAGTACTGTAGCTTTTTCTCAGCTACCTAAGGTAGGTAGTTAAGGCCTTGATTATCTTTAAAGATCTACTTTTTCCCTCCACTGAAAGTCATTGTTTCTTTCATTAAACATAAAACACAATTAAGAACACTAAAATGTGCAGACAGGAATATTAGGATGGCATATTCCAAAGTACCTTTGTTCTGTATTCATTGCTGTAGGTTGAATTCTGCATCTTATAATGTGACTTTATTATTTGGCTTTCATTCAGGTGTACAGAACAGGACGGGCATCGCTCAGGACCTTTAATTCCCTGGACTTCAGATGAAGCAGGCACTTGCCTTCTTCTTCCTCATTCACCCTCCACTTCTGCCACACACAAATTTTTGTTAAAGCTACATAAGCATTTTCAGACCAAAGCAAGGTAGTAGCATTTCAATTACTTCCATCCCTTCTTTGAATGATAGCCTTTATCACAGCACCTCCAAGCCCTGCCCCTTTGGTTTCCTTTGTTTAAAGGAACCTTCTGATTCTTTGATTCTTCTCAGCTAAACAGTGGTTCAACTGAATGGAAGGAAAGCAATGGACCTGTATATAGAAAAACGTTCATAGGTAAAGGGGCAGGTTCCTTTACAGAAATTGTCTCTACGCTTTGCTGCCCCTCCTGTCCAGCGTCATCCTCCTCCACACTGTCTCTGGGTCCATTTCTTGTGTATAAACATCATCTGGGTGTCAAGGCCTCTGGGGACCCAGGGCACACAGGGTAGCCCTCTGAAGTTTTCACCCAGAAGGAGCAGCTATAGACCAAGTGGTCTGACCCAGTTCCTCCTCTGTGATTTGGAGAGTAATGGGAATTGAAATCTGCTTGTGTTTTATCCAGGGCTGACTTTCACCTCATTTTCTAGATATTAGGAAACAGGGTCAAAGAATGTGGAAGGTTCCAGACTAATATTAGAAATTAGCCAGCAGGCTAGTGCTTTCCTTTCTTTCATAAGAGGTCTGAGGGGTCCAGTGTGGGAGGACCACGGGGCCTTTATCTTCTTTGGTAACCACAGAGCAGTTCATGACACATGAAGCAGACAAAGGAGGGGCTAACCACATCCAGACCTTTGTGTTAGTTATGCTAAGTGAACTGACAGAGGAAGAAAAAACTGAAATTCAGAAACAGCAGCCTAAGATCATTTCTTCTCTTGTCCTCCTTTCTTAATTCATTCACATACATGATGGCTGACATACACGCATGCTAGTGCATGTGCACACACACACACACATACACACACACTTCCTCTTTTAGACAGAATATCATCAGTATCTCCTGTTGGATAACCTAACTTATACCTTCATCAGTCTTAAGACCCAATGTTGACAAGCAAACATACATAAAGCATCTCTTAGGGGAAAAGTTAGTCCTCTTAGAATTAGTTCTTTATAATGATTTAATGAGGTTTCTTTTTACAAACAAAATCTTATTTTCTTTCTAAAGGTAGGTTAGAAAATATGTGTACTGTCCTGGAGCACTGAATCCAGGCCACAAAGTAATGAAGAGCTGATATATTACCTTCATGTAAGTGAAAGTTCAAGGTAGATAATGTCCCTCTATGGACGGGGGTGAACTCAGCAGTTTGTGGTGCCACAAACTCATGATTTTGTAAAGTATCAATTTGGGGTGATCTTTTACAACAGGAAGCACCTCACATCTGGTTTACTAGTTATTCGTCTCTCTTCTCCCACTAGAGCATAAGCTCCATGAGGATAGATGCTTTGTCATGCTCATCACTCTCACTTTCACAACTCTCCACTGATTTCAGTTAAAAATCCAGCCTCTTATGTCTGGTACTGCCTGCCTCTCTGACCTTGTCCCCCATCACTCTTTCCCTCACTTCCTTCCAGCTACCAGGCCCTTATGCTATTCATGAATGCACTGATTTCTGCCCATTTTGCTTTTCTATTTTCATTAATTCTCTTCCCACCTGCTCAGAGAGTACTTCCTGAATGCTCTTCTAAAATTCACCTCCTTTCAGTCCTGTCATTCTGCTTCCCCTTGATCTGGTTTGTTTTCCCCCATAGTGTAGATTGCCATCCAGAAAGCATTTTTAGCAGTTATAATAACTCAGTAATTTCATTGAATGGGTAGAATTTTGGCAAGTGAAGAACATCCAGATTGGGAATTGGCCATAAAGGCAAAAGTGATCCCAATTTAGACACCAGGGTCCTTAGGGCCATTAGTAGAAACAGAGACAGCAGGCGGGGTGTGTAGAGAGGAAAATAATCACTGATGAATTATTTTTGATTTTTATGTAAGAGAATGTCATTTCTGATTTCTAGAATGCAACTCGGTGATCTATGTAGAGTTACAGGCTCCGCCTTGTGCCCAATAGTTCAGCATTACACTGGGGAGATAAATGTAGAAACTATCAAGTCTGTAATAAGGTAAAACCTGGTTTCCACCAATTTAATCTCTATTAAAAGCCTCATAAACCACATTTTGGTAAAAGGGACTAATATCTATCTCACAGCTATGCCCAGCTTCTAACTCAATTGGCATATGTTTCTTCATATTCCTCTTTAAAAAGTCAATGGTTTATGAAATTATCCAAATACCTGAATCCTTCCCTAGTCAGAACAAGTCACTAAATGCAAAAGAATTTAAATTGCACACACTCCGTGATCCCCCCAGGCTTTTTCTTTCCCCCTCGAGTACAAGCATTAGTTTCAAGAAAAGAAATGCATGCAAAGTTCAGTAAATTTGGGGAGGATGGCTCTAAGATTTTGACTCAATGCCCTGATTTTCATCCAAGCCATTGAAAGGTAAGGCTGGAAAATGGCCAATGGAGAATTTTTCCCACCTTGTCCAGTGACTTCATCAATTCCTCTCTCTACTGCAGGAGGAGTGAAGCCTTTTCCTTAGCAAACCCTGACTGTGGAGTCCTGCAGAGTACCCTATTAGAGGGTGCCTCCAAGACAGTACTCTAGAAAGGCCTTCCTTTCCTAAACACTCTTTAGAATCCTTAATATGCTTAAGATGCATGCCTTGTAACTTACACAGTGGTCTGAGGATCAATGGTCACTTGAAGGCCCACTAAATCTCTGAATCTGGACAATGTCCTTCGCTCAACTTAGCTGAAGGTTCTTTGATCAAATGTCATTTCCTAGGAGGTTTGAAAGGTGTGGAAAGCAAGACAAAAGTTCTAACCACTGGCTTTCTGGAAGAGTTTCATCTCTTGCTATCTATTTTTAAATGGCCGTCCTCTTCCAATACCCTCAGGCTACTGGGGAACCTTGTCAGAGGTTTCACAGTTTGTAGATATCAAGGTCAATACTGCTTCCTCAGTATTGACATCCCACATCCCACAGGTCCCGAATCCCTACAGATTCCAGGAAGGTTGTCAAGTCTGGAGGGGTCCTCACACTGCTCCAAGTTCCATAAGCAATTTAAGTCTTCGGACTAAAACCAGAGGCCTGGCTGACAGACTCTTTTCACATCCCTTCCAGCTCTAGTAGTCCAGATTTTAGCTCAGGCCCAAATAATTCTTTAGTGAAAAAGTGAAACTTCTGTTCTAGCTAATTCAGTCTTCGGCACATTTGCTACTGTTTTTTAGAAGCCAGAGGCGATTTACAAGGGAACTTGCAAAGCCATTTTGCCTGAACAAATTCTCCATCTGGTGATTCACTGAACATGATCTCATATTTCTTAAAGGAAGAAACAAGGAATGGACTTAGAAGGCCTCATGTTGATGTTTACCTGCCAAGACTTCTTATGATGCTGGCACTCCATTTGTAAATCTACATCGAAAATCACTCTTTGGGTACAATTTCCCACTATTCCTTCACTTCTAGCTGTCATAGGTCAATGAAGCTACAAGTTGGGGCCCTGTCCACATATAAATACTGGAATCACTGAAATTTGGGGAGAAGTTTGTAAAAAGAATTTGTGTTATATTTCATGAGACCCATGAAAGAGTCTGAATATTTTTTAGTTGTTCTGTGGTTCCTGAGAACAATACCGCTGCTAGGGTACTTCACATCACCTCCTGCAGAAAGTGTTAGGATAGACAGAGTGCTTTGTTACAGGAAGAATAAAAACAGGACCCATTAGGGTGGAGGGGTTACTATGACGTCACGCAGGCTCTGCTGATCCTTCTGGGATACCCTCAACCTACCAGACCACCTTCTCCCCCGACCCTAGGCCTTTATCTTCTCCTCCTCCTGATTACTAACATACCCTTGGTGGTCCACTGGTGTCCCTGCAGCTTTTGTGAGGAACCTGTTGATTTCTGTGCTTCTTCTGATTTCCTAAAGCCAGATTTCCCTTTCCATTTGATGACCCACTGTCTCTTCACTCACTGATTGCACCACCTCTGATTGTGCTCTCTAGATATAATCTTTCTCCAACAATATGGATTGCCTTCTAATCAGTTTGTGCCTAGGAAAAAGAGACTGCTCTTGGCTCCCACCTCTTCTCCAATGATGCTTTCTTAAGACCACATACTGGTTCTCATTCAGCTGATTTTCTTTGTGTTTCCATTCTTTAATCCATAATTCTCTCTCTGTGACCCTTGTTGCTACTTGACTTTGGATCTTTCTTTTTATAGGCCTCCTATCCTGTTAACTCTGGAGGACAGAATCTAGGCCAGATATATGTAGCAAGAGGGCTAAGAAAAAGATAAGAGGCACTGATCTGGCCAAGAAGGGGTGCAAGCTCACAGGACACAAGGACATAGAAATATTGCACATAATCTGACATAAGGAAAACATACCAGAATTGCACTCATTCACTCATAGATGCAAACATTATTTAATCAACTCAGCATTTGTCTGTAATAAATATTCTACACCTCTTGTTTGTTTTATAAGGTTGATCAAGATTATTTTTTTTTTCTCTTTGTGCAGGAACCCTAGACTTATACAACCACCCTCCAACACAGATGTAAAATCAACATTTTCTGAGCCAAAGACACTTGTCTCTTGTATTCCGTGCCTGAACTAGGGCACAGCATGACAAGTTTGAGGTTTTTGCCTAAACTATCATGTAACAATTCATCCATTCATCTATTTATTCAATCAACTGATCATTGAACTGACATTTATTGAACAAGGAACCTATATGTGCCAAGCATTGTTCTCAGTACTCCAGAAATGAAAGTGAATAAACCAAAGTCTCTTTTCTCATTCAAATTATTTACTAGAGATGTAGATTGAAGGGAGACATACATATTCTTTCAGGGGTTGATGAATTCTATGAAGAAAAATCAGGTGGCTAAAGAGACAGAAAGCAATGGGGAGCAAAGTTACATCATTAAGCATAATGGCAGACAAGGTCTTCTACTTATTAAGGTATTATTTGAGTGAATAAATTGTAGAGATAAGCCGTGTAGATATCTAGAAGAAAAAGACTTTAGGAAATGGGAGCAGGAGATCAATAATCTTCAAGCATAAGAGTTCCTGGTATATTTAGAAAACAGCAAAATTTGGATTCATTTAGTAGGTCCATCTCCTACGAGCACCAAGAGACGTTGTAATTTCCAAAAAATATTATCAACTTCATTGTGATCACCTGTTTATTATTTTTCCCTCTGGGCAGCACATAACATGAAACAGGAAACACGATTGCTTGGTTTACCCCTGCCTCCCAGTGCTTGCTGGATGTCTGGCACAGCAGAGGTGCACCGTAAATAGTGATCAAATGAATGAGTGGATGTCTGAATAAACTGCCCTATAAAATGAGATAATGTGCATAAATCTTTTAGCTCAGTGCCAGACATATACTACACATTTAATGGATTTCAGGGACAATATGTTGCTGCTGATGCAGGTGATGATGATACAACCCAAGAGAAGCTGAACTTCTTCCTGAAGATGGAGACACTGTTCCTGGCCTGTGGGTAGACCAGTGCAGCAGGAAGCTCACTTTGAGTGCTTCTTGCTGAAATCTGCCCATTTGTTTAGTGCCCTATCTGTCCCCAGTGGTAAAGAATCTGCCTGACATTGCAGGAGACACAAGAGACAGGGGTTTGATCTCTGGGTCAGGAAGATCCCCTAGAGGAGGAAGCAGCAATCCAATCCAGTATTCTTGCCTGGAAAATTCCAAGGACATAGGAGCCTGGTGGGCTACAGTCCATGGGGTTGCAAAGAGGCATACATGAGTGAGCATGCACATATGCATTATGATGCATTATATATCTAGCCCCAATGATAGCTGTAGCAGCAGCAAATGCATCTATAATGATATTAATATATAAGAAATCCAAACATATAGCTAAGAACATGAAAGCAGAACTATTCAACTCTTAATTTTCTATGGCCTTCTAAATAAGAGTCTTTCATAGTAGCTCAGACTGTAAAGTGGAGAAGGCTATGGCAACCCACTCCAGTACTCTTGCCTGGAAAATCCCATGGACGGAGGAGCCTGGAAGGCTGCAGTCCATGGGGTCACTAAGAGTCGGGCACAACTGAGCGACTTCATTTTCACTTTTCACTTTCATGCATTGGAGAAGGAAATGGCAACCTACTCCAGTATTCTTGCCTGGAGAATCCCAGGGACAGAGGAGCCTAATGGGCTGCCATCTATGGCGTCACACAGAGTCGGACATGACTGAAGCGACTTAGCAGCAGCAGCAGCAGCAGACAGTAAAGAATCTACCTGCAATGCAGGAGACCTGGGTTCATTCCCCAGGTCAGGAAGATCCCCTGGAGAAGGAAATGGCAACCCCCTCCAGTATTCTTGCCTAAAAAATCCCATGGAAAGAGGAGCCTGGTGGGCTACAGTCCTTGGGGTCACAAAGAGTTGGACATGACTGAGTGGCCAGCACTTTCTAAACAAGGAATAAAGTCTTCAGAGAGAAAACAAATTATGTCAAATGGAGAGTGATGTCCAAATGAGGAGTTAGTAAAGAAAACTAATACCTACAAACATACTTGAAGTGAGTCCAGCAGTGAAAGTGAAAGTGAAGTCACTCAGTCGTATCTGACTCTTTGCGACCCCATGGACTGTAGCCTAACAGGCTCCTCCGTCCATGGGATTTTCCAGGCAAGAGTGCTGGAGTGGATTGCCATTTCCTTCTCCAGGGGATCTCCCGCATTGCAGGCAGACGCTTTACCATCTGAGCCACCAGGGAAGCTCGAGTCCAGCAGATGTTACTGCAAATATCTAGTCCTCACAACTTTTGAAGCATCGCATACAACAGTGGACATCTCAGTTTTGAAATAAGGGAGGGGTGTGTACCTCAGAAACTGAAGCAAGGTCACACTGTCAAGAGTCGAGAAACATTCTGGGGTTGACAGTAAGTAAAGCGAATCAAGTGTTAATCACTCAGTCATGTCCAACTCTTTGCACCCCCACAGACTGTAGCCCACCAGGCTCCTCTGTCTATGCAGATTCTCCAGCAAGAATACTGGAGTAGGTTGCCATTCCCTTCCACAGGGGATCTTCCTGACCCAGAAATCAAACTCAGGTGTCCTGCAAATAGTGATGATCAAATTGCATATATGTGGAATATTAGAGTTGACAAGTTTTGTTCAAACTATCAAAGCTCCTTTAATCTTTCACTGCATAAAAGAACTCAGACTGGCTAGAATGTCTCTCCCAAACTCATGCCACCATTGACAGGACCAGGAGAACTTGTCTTCTGACTCAGAGGTAGGTGTTCCTTCCATTAATCTCTATAGCCCTTAACTGGGCTCCTTATTTCCATTCTTGTTCTTCTATAATCCATTCTATCAGTTCAGTTCAATTGTTCAATCATGTCTGACTCTCTGCGACCCCATGGACTGCAGCACGCCAGGCTCCCTTGTCCATCACCAACTCCCAATCCATTCTATACACAGTGTCAAAATGATCTAAAGTTAAAGCTCTGATTATTTTATTGTGTCTAATAAAATTTTAATGCTTTCTTGCTGCAATTAAAGTCAAATATTTCATATTGGTCTATACAGTAATTCTCTAATATAAAATAATGCCTGGAACATAGTAGGCAATAGTGAACAAATAAACTTCTTTTTCCTCCAAATAATATCATAAAGTTGGTCAATCAAAGTAAATCTGAATAAACAGCTTGTTTAAATAAAATGTTCAACAATATATTCACCAAAATTAATGTATATGATGAAATGCAAGCTGGGTGAAAGTGGATTAACTGAATTTAATGATCAGACCCAAATAATTTATTTTCACCTCCATCATCTAGTAGATTACTGCTAGCTCCTTGTTGACTCAGCTTCCTTAAGCCTGTTTACCAATGATTTTGGTGACAACACAGAAAGGAAGCTTATGAAATCTGAATGGCACAAAGCTGTAAAGGATAATAAATATAACAATCAACCTTCAAAATTGTTCTGACAGGCTGGAATTCCAAGTAAATTCCAATAAAATGAAATTTAATAGTGATAAATGCAATATTCTGCATAAAAGTTCAAATACTAATTGTATAATACAGGATGGAGAAACTTGCCTTGGCAGAAAATCATGTGAAAAAGATCTGGAGGATTTAACTGACCACAACTTTAATAAGACCCATCAGTACGTGGCAGATGCCTTTAAAAATTCACATTCATAGGTTGCATTAGTACAAGCCCTTTTTCTAAATTATAGCTAGTAATCACTTTCCTAACCTCTGTAACTCAGACCACATCCGGAGTTTGTTGTTCAGTTCTGGGTGCCATATTTTAAGGGGGACACTTAATCCAGGAAACAAAACCAAGATGGAGAAAGTTGGATAAGCAAGCCATGGTTGAAATAATAGAAATCCAAAATCATACCAGTGTTTTAAGTCTTATGAGATACTATAAAAATAAAAAGCTTCATTTTTTGCTGTTCTGGAAATCAGAATGTGAACTAATGACTTTAAGTGGGTATTAAGTATACTCTTGCTGCTGCTAAGTCACTTCAGTCGTGTCCGACTCTGTGTGACCCCATAGACGGCAGCCCACCAGGCTCCCCCGTCCCTGGGATTCTCCAGGCAAGAACACTGGAGTGGGTTGCCATTTCCTTCTCCAATGCATGAAAGTGAAAAGTGAAAGTGAAGTCACTCAGTTGTGTCCGACTCTTTTCGACCCCATGGACTGCAGCCCACCAGGCTCCTCCGTCCATGGGATTTTCCAGGCAAGAGTACTGGAGTGGGGTGCCATTTACTGACAGAAAAATTTTGAATCAATGAATAAGTGGCTTAAAGGAGGAAAGATACTGTCACTGAACAAGGGGGGAAGTCATGTGTACCTGGGGTAGTTTTACAACAGAATAGCCACCTGAATGAGTTGGGATGAATGAACTATTTGCCACTGGGAGTTGTCAAAGCAACAACGATAGATAAACCTCAAAAGTTAGAAACACTGAGTGACTATATAAGGCTCTGTAGCTAGCATTTCTAAACTAAGCAACTTTCTTCACCTTGCTAGCTGTCCAAGGTGGTCCCTTTCACTTCCACAAGAGTCCCTTTGACTTCCACAGTCAACATATATGGAATACGACATATGGAACCAGCCACCTTAAAATTGAAGTCATTTTCCAAGAAATGTGCCTTATTGTACCCAAATAAATATTCATATGCTATTCTGGAGCCTACAGAAAAGGAAAAAAAATTTTTTTTAATCTTTGTCATTATGACACTAATACCATCAGACCACCTCCAAGAAAAAGAAATGCAAAAGGAAAAATGGTTGTCTGACAAGGCCTTTATAGCTGAGAAAAGAAGAGAAGCTAAAGGCAAGGAGAAAAGGAAAGATATGCCCATTTGAATGCAGAGTTTCAAAGAATAGCAAGGAGAGATAAGAATGCCTTCCTCATCAATCAGTGCAAAGATAGAGAAAAATGACAGAATGGGAATGACTAGAGATCTCTTCAAGAAAATTAGAGATACCAAGGGAACATTTCATGCAAAGATGAGCACATTAAAGGACAGAAATGATATGGACCTAACAGAAGCAGAAGATATTAAGACGAGGTGGCAAGAATACACAGAAGAACTATACAAAAAAAGATCTTCATGACCCAGATAACCGTGATGTTGTGATCACTCACCTAGAGCCATACATCCTGGAATTTGAAGTCAAGTGGGCCTTAGGAAGCATCACTACAAACAAAGCTAGTGGAGGGGATGGAATTCCAGTTGAGCTATTTCAAATCCTAAAAGAGGATGCTGTGAAAGTGCTACACTGAATAAGCCAGCAAATCTGGAAAACGCAGCAGTGACCAAAGGACTGGAAAAGGTCCGTTTTCATTCCAATCCCAAAGAAAGGCAATGCCAAAGAATGCTCAAACTACCGCACAATCGTATTCATCTCACATGCTAACAAAGTAATGTTCAAAATTCTCCAAGCCAGGCTTCAACACTATGTGAACCGTGAACTTCCAGATGTTCAAGCTGGGTTTAGAAAAGCCAGAGGAACCAGAGATCAAACTGCCAACATCCACTGGATCATCAGAAAAGGAGTAGAGTTCCAGAAAAACATCTACTTTTGTTTATTGACTATGCCAAAGCCTTTGACTGTGTGGATCACAACAAACCGTGGAAAATTATGAAAGAGATGGGAATACCGGACCACCTGACCTGCCTCTTGAGAAATCTGTATGCAGGTCAGGAAGCAACAGTTAGAACTGGACATGGAACAACAGACTGGTTCCAAATAGGAAAAGGAGTATGTCAAAGCTGTATATTGTCACCCTGCATATTTAACTTATATGCAGAGTACATCATGAGAAACACTGGGCTGAATGAAGCACAAGCAGGAATCAAGATTGCCGGGAGAAATACCAATAACCTCAGATACACAGATGACACCACCCTTATGGCAGAAAGCTAAGAAGAACTAAAGAGCCTCTTCATGAAAGTGAAAGAGGAGAGTGAAAAAGTTGGCTTAAAGCTCAACATTCAGAAAACGAAGATCATGGCATCCAGCCCTATCACTTCATGGCAAATAGATGGAGAAACAATGGAAACAATAACAGACTTTATTTTGGGGGCTCTAAAATCACTGCAGATAGTGACTGCAACCATGAAATTAAAAGATGCTTGCTTCTTGGAAGAAAGCTATGACCAACCTAGCCAGCATATTAAAAAGCAGAGACATTACTTTACCAACAAAGGTTCATCTAGTCAGAGCTATGGTTTTTCCAGTAGTCATGTATGGATGTGAGAGTTGGACTATAAAGAAAGTTGAGCACTGAAGAATTGATGCTTTTGAACTGTGGTGTTGGAGAAGACTCTTGAGAATGCCTTGGACTGCAAGGAGATCCAACCAGTCCGTTCTAAAGGAAATCAGTCCTGAATATTCACTGGAAGGACTGATGCTGAAGCTGAAACTCCAATACTTTGGCCATCTGATGTAAAGAACTGACTCATTTGAAAAGACCCTGATGCTGGGAGAGATTGAAGGCGGGAGGACAAGGGGACGACAGAGGATGAAATGTTTGAATGGCATCACCAACACCTTGGATATGAGTTTGAGTATGCTCCGGAAGTTGGTGATGGACAACGAAGCCTGACATGCCGCAGTCCATGGGGTCACAAAGAGTCGGACACGACTGAACAACTGAACTGCCTGAACTGAACACAAAGCTTAACAGCCCAGAATAAGAATAAAAATGTTAACTTATTGGGAAATCCTTGGTGGTCCAGAGGTTGTGACTCAGTGCTTTCACTACAAAGGGCCTAGGTTCAATCCCTGGGAAGGGAACTAAGATCCCACAAGAAAAACTCTGCAACCATAAAAAAAAAAAAAAAAAAAAAAAAGACCTGTTAAAGTAGTATTGCAGAAGGGTTTTGTGTTGACATCTTCATCACTCACCATTACAATCTTCTTTGTTTAGACAATGAGAGGAAGCATGGGCTTCAATTCACACATTAGACACACCAACCCTGGGTTGCAACACCAGGATGATGAGCCCCCTCATAGCTGATGTGGAAACTAGTGAGGGTAACCAAGCGGCTGTGAGAAACTGAGACTGCTCTTGAAGAATGTGTGCAAAGACTTGCTTGCTCCAAGTCACAATGTGAAAGCAGCAGATTGAGAACTGCCTGGGGCACTGGCCATTTGCCAGGACCACTCCAGCCACTCCCCAGCCATCCTGCTCTTTTAGCTCCTCTTGCTCCAGCTATGTTCCCCACTAAAGTGGAGGCTGCCATTAACAATGACAGTACGTATACTTCGAAGGAACAGAGCTGACTCGGACTGTGGACCTGCCTGTGGCCATGGGCAGTGTGTGCATCAGTGTGTACGTTCAGCAGGGAGTGAAACTAGCTCAAGAATGGAGACCCCCATCAGCAGAGTGTGTGTCCCCAGGCACACCTGGAAAAGACTGAAAAAAGCTCAATAGTATGGCACCAACCCAGCCTCTAACCAAGCACATAGGGAAAAAAAATCCAACTAGCACAGAATGGCAGCCCCAATCCCTCAGGTCTTAGCTGTGCCCCAAAGCAAGGTGGAGACAGCCATCACACTCAGGAGAAACCCAACTTCCTGAGGACTCTTGTTCCAGTCCCTAGGGTCCTTCCCCCACCCCAAACAGGGCTGTGATGGCTTGAGTATAGAAGCCCTGGTTTGCATCTCGTTCTGGTCTAGCCTCTCCAAGCCCTAACGAGGCCATGGCTGCCAGTACTCCCCTAGTGGAAGACATAACCCTTGCTCACTTTAGACCCAGTTCTCCCACCGAAGTCCCTGGGCACACATGGACGAAACAGGGCTGCTCCCACATAAGGACATGCCTTCAAGATTGTGACAGGCAACTGTTTCACCTAATTTCATAGAAAAAGAGAAAGTTAAATAAAACAAAAAGAAAGATAAATGTTTCTAATGAAAGAACAAGGAAAAAAAAAAAAAAACCGAGGAGAAAACCTGAATGAAACAGATGAATAATTTACCTGTTAAAAGAGTTCAAAGCAATAATAAGAATCCTAACTGAACTGAGGGAAAGATTAGACAGACACAGGAAGAATTTTAACAAGAAATTATGTAAAAAGAATCAGTCAGAACTAAAGAATACAACAAATAAAATGAAAAAATACACTCAAGGGAGGGGATTAACAGCAGATTAGGTGATACAGAAGAACACTTAAGCCAATCTGGAAGACAGAATAATGGAAATCACCCAATCAGAACAGCAGAAAGAATTTTTTTTTTTTTTAAATGAGAAGAGCTTAAGGAACTTCTAGGTTGAGAGCAAGTGTACTAACATTCATAAGGGCCCCAGGAGAATAAGAAAGCAGGGATAGAAATATTTTTGATAAAATTATGGCTGAAAAATTCCCAAAGCTAAGGAAGGAAACATACGCAGGTACAGGAAGCATACAGAGTTCCGGCTATATGGACAGCATGAGGGTAGAAAGTTGGTCTCTTTTAGAGCTAAGATATCATTAAGGTATCATTCCAATGATACTGCATTTATTTTATGACTCTCAATTTTTAAAGACCCTCAGATTCTATTTCAGTATGCTGCATATTCTTGAAGGTAACACAGCTTATCTTTTCAGAGTAGATACAGCAGGATAAAAATGGTGAACATAACAGAAACTCTTTCAAGCTTATTTTTTTTTTTACTTTTAAAGGGGGAAGTATTACAAAGATACAAGAGTCAAGTTTTGGATCCACTGTCTGAGTTTTAGGATTTTTAAGGTTTCTTTGCTATACCAGGAGACAAAGTTAGTATATTATATTTTCCCCCAATAACTTTGTTTTACCTTTAGAGTATATTTTTTATTGGAAATCCAACCAAAAGATGAAGCTTGTCTCTGAGACTGTCTACTCCACAACTTGTCCTATATTTATTGATTAGTGCTGGCCCTCATATGATCAACAAATCCCTATATATATATACACACACATTTATATGAGTCAGATTATGAATAATAAATTCTGTTCCATAATTATATATGTCTGTTCCTTTAGGACTACAGAACTTATTTTTTATGGCAATGCCTTTTAAGTCCTAATATCTAGAATGCAAATCCCCATTTTTTACTTTTATTTTTCAATGTTAAGTTATTACTAATGAACTCATTTTTAATTTTTATATCATATTTTCTAAGATTTGTCAAGTTTCTCCAAAATTCCAGCTGATATTTTGATAAAAATTATTTTGAAATTATAAGATAATTTGATCTGA
Source organism: Bos mutus (assembly GCF_027580195.1). Taxonomy (NCBI): domain Eukaryota; kingdom Metazoa; phylum Chordata; class Mammalia; order Artiodactyla; family Bovidae; genus Bos; species Bos mutus. The sequence continues at coordinate 64,571,098 of NC_091627.1, forward strand.
ATTAATAATTTTTCAAAGTTAGACCATCTCACCTATGGTGATGGAATGAACTTAAATTGGTTCATCTTTTATGTCCTTTAATATACTTTAAAAAGTTTCTCCTTCCTAAGTCAGTATCTAAGTAATTTAGAGTTTTCCCTTGTATTGTCAATTGAACCTTATATTTTTAGTCATTCTCCCAACTGACTTATTATGTAGTAACAATGAATATATACAGCCTTGATGTACTCCTTTTCCTATTTGGAACCAGTCTGTTGTTCCATGTCCAGTTCTAACTGTTGCTTCCTGACCTGCATACAGATTTCTCAAGAGGCAGGTCAGGTGGTCTGGTATTCCCATCTCTTTCAGAATTTTCCACAGTTGATTGTGATCCACACAGTCAAAGGCTTTGGCATAGTCAATAAAGCAGAAATAGATGTTTTTCTGGAACTCTCTTGCTTTTTCCATGATCCAGCAGATGTTGGCAATTTGACCTCTGGTTCCTCTGCCTTTTCTAAAACCAGCTTGAACATCAGGAAGTTCACGGTTCACATATTGCTGAAGCCTGGCTTGGAGAATTTTGAGCATTACTTTACTAGCATGAGAAATATCAATGACCTCAGATATGCAGATGACACCACCCTTATGGCAGAAAGTGAAGAGGAACTAAAAAGCCTCTTGATGAAAGTGAAAGAGGAGAGTGAAAAGTTGGCTTAAAGCTCAACATTCAGAAAACTAAGATCATGGCATCTGGTCCTATCACTTCATGGGAAATAGATGGGGAAACAGTGGAAACAGTGTCAGACTTTATATTTTTGGGCTCCAAAATCACTGCAGATGATGACTGCAGCCATGAAATTAAAAGACGCTTACTCCTTGGAAGGAAAGTTATGACCAACCTAGATAGCATATTCAAAAGCAGAGACATTACTTAGCCAACAAAGGTCCATCTAGTCAAGGCTATGGTTTTTCCTGTGGTCATGTATGGATGTGAGAGTTGGACTGTGAAGAAGGCTGAGCACCAAAAAATTGATGCTTTTGAACTGTGGTGTTGGAGAAGACTCTTGAGAGTCCCTTGGACTGCAAGGAGATCCAACCAGTCCATTTGAAGGAGATCAGCCCTGGGATTTCTTTGGAAGGAATGATGCTAAAGCTGAAACTCCAGTACTTTGGCCACCTCATGTGAAGAGTTGACTCATTGGAAAAGACTCTGATGCTGGGAGGGACTGGGGGCAGGAGGAGAAGGGGAAGACAGAGGATGAGATGGCTGGGTGGCATCACTGACTCGATGGAAGTGAGTCTGAGTGAACTCCAGGAGTTGGTGATGGACAGGGAGGCCTGGCATGCTGCAATTCATGGGGTCGCAAAGAGTCGGACACGACTGAGCAACTGAACTGAACTGAACTGAACAATGAATATTGTTAGTTTTGGGATGAAATCTTCTGTCAGGTAATCTAGTTGAATTTTCTCATTCTATGTATTCTTTGAAAAGGAATAACTACAATTTATTTTGTTATGCTGCATCACATGTTAGAGTAAAAAAATCCTATAATGAGTCAAATTTCAAATTCCAGAAAAGCAGACTCCTGTACATAGCACAGACTCAGATGTACTATAACTATTGAATATTTTAAATAATAGTATCCTAAAGAGTCTGTATTTAAAACTCATTTTATATTAATATTATTGTATTAAATGTTTGTTATCTTTTTTTTTTTTCTAAGTAGAACTTTTAAAACCATGGCATATTGGAATATAGTCATTTTACAATGTTCTATTAGTTTCTATTCTGCTGCTGCTAAGTCACTTCAGTCATGTTCGACTCTGTGCAACCCCATAGACAGCAGCCCACCAGGCTCCCCCATCCCTGGGATACTCTACAGCAAAATAAATCAGCTAAGCGTATACATATATCCCATTTTGGGGGAATTTCCTTCCCATTTAAGTCACCACAGAGCACTGAGTAGAGTTCCCAGAGATAATCAAAAATGGTACAAACAGATAGAGGGATACACATGGGGATATATGTTCTTAGATTGGAAGAATCAATATTGTGAAAATAACTATACTACCCAAGGCAATCTACAGATTTAATGCAATTCCTATCAAATTACCAATGGCATTTTCCACAGAACTAGAACAGCAAATTCTACAGCTGGTATAGAAACACAAAAGACTCTGAATTGCCAAAAAAATCTTCAGAAGAAAAACAGAACTGGAAGAATCAGGCTCCCTGACTTCAGACTATATTACAAAGCTATAGTAATCAAGACAGTATGGTACTGGCACTAAAACAGAAATATAAACCAATGGAACAGATTCCCTGGAGTAGGGCATGGCAACCCACTCCAGTATTCTTGCCTGGATAATCCCATAGACAGAAGAGCCTGGTGGGATACAGTCCATGGGGTCACAAAGAGTTGGACATGACTGAGCAACTAAGCACAAGCACATATATTAATTAGGGCTTCCTTGGTGACTCAGACAGTTAAGAATCTGCCTGCAATGCAGGAGACCCAGGTTTGGTTTCTGGGTCAGGAACATCCACTGGAAAAGGGAATTGCTACCCACTAGAGTATGACTTCCCTCGTGGCTCAGACAGTAAAGTGTCTACAATGTGGGAGACCTGGGTTCGATCCCTGAGTTGGGAAGATCTGCTGGAGAAGGAAATGGCAATCCACTCCAGTACTATTGCCTGGAAAATCCCATGGAGAGAGGAGCCTGGTAGGCTACAGTCCATGGGGTCGCAAAGACTCAGACATGACTGAGTGACTTCACTTTCCTGACTTCACTTTCCAGTATTCTTGCCTCAAAAATCCCATGGACAGAGGGGCCTGGCAGGTAGCTGTCTATGGGCTCACAAAAATTCAGACATGACTGAGGGACTAACACTTTCACTATCAGAGTGGTTGTTATGGGAGTAAGCAGAAGTGGAATGGAGAATAAGAATGAAATGAATACATACTTTGCCTACATTCTTACATTTATATTCACAAAACAAGAGGGGGCCTCACATCCACCTATAAGAAGGTGTCATGATCTAAGAAATAGAATTATTCAAACCTTTTGCACCTGGGATAATACAAAATAAAATCTACAAAGATGTCTCAGAACTCAGTGGACTTTCTTGGAAATGGAGAGCTGTAAGAAATCCAGGAGAGAATATCCTTCCCCCTGCATCTCTCCTTGGCCTTCTTGCTCAGTAGACCCACTTGCTCTCCTTTTCAGCAGACACAGAGAAAATTCCATGTAATACCGTCACATTGCTTCATCTCCTCCCTCCAAAAGACCAGCCTAGACTGAGTTTTTTGGGGAAAAAAAGTAATTCACAATGAAGATAGATGAATATGGTAGATACCATTTTGTTATTAAAAAACAGCATACAGTGTAATAAGTCTGGTTTTCTTTTATGAGAAATAAAATGATGGTTTCCAAAGAGGAATTCCAACTACCAATTTGTTCAAATATGTCCATAAGCTCCTGAAAGAAAGCTTTTGAAATCATATTTGTTTAATTGTAAAAGTTCTATACCTCATTTCTTCTTTCATTCCTTCACTTATTTCTTCTTTCCATTTTTATTCCTTTCCTTCTTTTTATCCTCGTTTTTCTTTGTTTTCTCCTTCATCTCCTCTCCCCCTACCTTCCATCTCACCTCCTCCTCCTCTCTCTCTCCCTTTCTCTTCCCCTCTCCCATCCATAGCTAAAATGTCAAAACAGCTCAAAAACGCACTGCCTGATTGAAATACAAAGTCCAACAGTCAACTTTCAGGGAAAAGTAATTTACAAAATGATTTCATTTTAGCAACATGACACTATATTTTCACTGTTTTCATAAAGCTTTTACTTAGTCTTCCCTTTGAATGGAATACCACCAAGTTGGATAGCTATGGCTCTGTCTTCTGAAAGCCTACAACATATCCAGAAACATAAAACTCCCCATCTTGGTTAACTAAAGAAAAATGAGTATTTTTCAACCAATCTTTCTTAATCTCCTGATTTGAAATACAAGTTTTGAGCTAGGCATGACATTCCACTAGAAATACAGCAACTTTGTTGTCCCAATGCTGATCATTTCACTGTCCTGATCTGGGATGAAGAGAACAAAGATATTACGTTTTGTAATATGATGCTTCCTGGCTATTTGTTGCATCCATCTCACTACATTGGGTACTTCAAGTGATGAAGTCTTAAGGAGTGTGGAAACACAGACATGTGATGAGCCCTTTACAATTCATAAAGCCATTCAAAAACACCCACCATGTAATTAAGCTGTTTATTTTGATTTTCAGTCTATTAGAATTGGTAGAATATTTTCACTCCAGCAGCAGTGTGTCAGTGAGACCATGGGGTAGGGTAAGAGGGTTTTTACAACCATCAGCTCCATGTCTGAAAAGAATTTACATTCTCCTCTGCCTACACCTACTCCATATATATGAAATTAAATAAATGATTATTTACATGTTTGTTTCACAAAGATAATGAAATGCTCACTGAATATCGACTTATTCTCCTACCTTCATCCTCTTAGAAAGTATTAAAAAAAGTTAAGTTTTGTTTCCCATAAATGGTGTTATTAAATCACAGAAGAGTCTTATTTTCAAGAGCTTGTTGGGGAGTTGTAGACAGCCCTAGGGCTCTCTCTCTCCGTGAGCTCCAGAAAAGATGTGGTGAGAGCTTTAACAGCTAGTTTCTTTTCCTCTCCTAAAACACATATCATTGTTTTTAAAACTGTTTGTTTAGTTACATATGTAAGTATTTGCTCTAAAGGAGACTCCGTCATGTTGAAAATTCATCCATATATCTTCTACTGATCTGATGATTCAGGTATGCCTTCAAGGTTTAGTTTCTTATCTCTATTGATAAGAAAATAAAATTTCTAGTTCTTCTCCTTGAGGATTCAAACCAAAGCTACTTCCTAGTAACAGAGTTCTCAGTATCAACTATCAGAAGTCATTCTTGAATTGTCACAAAGTAAATTTTAATATGAACAGCATGCACCTTGCTTATCTAACGCCCATTCCTATTCTTTCCTGCTCCCTGGATTAACCTTCTGTTTCCAACAAGCAGATAGTCCCCCTTTTTCAGGTCAAGTTCACCTTGCTTCTGAGCTTTTATTCTCTGCGTACCACTCCTTCCTTCATCCCTCTTTCTGATTTCTCAGCTTATAGAAATCTCATACTTTCCTCAAAATTAAATTCTATTTTCAATTAAAAAAATTCAAACAAAAGAAATAAACCAACCAATGAAACAACCAACTTCTCTGATTACTACAAGGGTCAAAGTGCCCTTTTTGTCAATGGATTACTCTAGCACATGGGATCATAAAATATATTTGTGGAATTCTTCACCTTGTTCTCTGATTATTTCCTTTATGAACACCTTCTGTATGTTAATAAAGACAGGGAATATGTAACTATTGCTTGATTTTTTTTTTTAATTGTCTGCTGCCTTGGATAGAGCTGGACAAATAGTATACATTTAACAAATACTTTTTAACTCAGTAAGTGGCTATTTTCCATAATTATTAGAACTTTACCCCATAATTAACTTTTATTTCCTAGAACTTAAAAAATCTGAATTGTGTAGCATGGATCGATCAGCTTATATCAAATGTGTCCCTGTGAGTAGGTCCTCTTTGCCTTTTCTGCCCATGTAAAGTCTGCTATAATTTAGAAAATAGTGGTATTTTGATTGTGAGATAGTTCAACCACACACAAAGCAGAATAGAAAAATAAATACTGAGGCTTAATTGTGCATCTTGAACAAATATAAATATTAAACACTCACTACATACCAAGCATTCTTCTATGAATTTTAATACATATTGATTCATCAAATTCTCAGAACACTCCTATGATGTGATACTGTTGTTACTATTCCACATTTTCTAAGTGAATGTAGATTTGTTACATACTTTGCATAAAGTCACACAGATTGTAGGTGACAGAGGGCAAAATTGAACCAAAGCATTCTGGTTTAGAATGTGCCCATGATTCCATCCTATACTACCTTTTCATCTTGACTTCCCCTTAAATCCTAACATTATGACACATTTACTTTGAACTTTTAAAAACAATATTCCCACTATAAACACCTTTCCAACCCTATTTACTGAATTTCTCTGCTGTGATGGCAATAATTATTAATTCAATGCTTATCAATCCCATATCTTTTTGTGCTTTTACTTGTAGATTTATATTTACTTTTGTGCTTATATTTATGGACTATTATTTATTTGTGAGTGGTTTTAAAGCTTATTTAAATATGTATCATTTGGCAATTGCCTTGATTTTATTCAATGTGTTTTTTAAAACTTTTCTTCATTGGCATATATATCCTTCTTCCTCATTTTAACTATTGTCTAATGCCTCACCCATGATAAATACATCATGAATTTCTTGTACATGGACATTTGTATTTTTTCCATATTTTTGAAGTAAGAAGCAGTGTTTCAATGAACGTTCTTATATATGTTTCCTTCAGTTCATGTACTTGACTTATTTTAGGAAATATAACTTTTACACACTGTTACTTACAGAACTGAACTAAGTGTAGGGTATGAGATTTGGTCAGATAGCTTTCCAAATTATTGTGCCAGCTTGTGTGCCCACTAGACTAAATGAGAGTTCCTGTTTCACTGCTTTATTGCCAATATTGATGCTCTTAAGGTCTTTGACTTTTCTTGGTCTCAGGAGTGTGAAATTGTCTCATTATTTAACATTTACATTTCATGGTTATCTGTTGAAGCTGAGATTCTTTTCATAAGATGTACATTCAGATTTCTTCTGTCAAATGCCATTTCAATTCTCTGCTCTTTTGTCTTTTTTTACTAAATTGTAGAAGTCATTTATAGATTGTTAATAGTAAACTTCAATTTCTATTAAACTTTTTAAAATGTATCTTCTGCTTGGCTGCTTTTAACTTTGTATTTGGTTTATTTCATAATGCGGTTATTTAAAAATTATATGTGGTTGATTTATCAGTTGTTTTTGTTATGGTGTGTACCAGTCAATGGATTTTAGTATATTCACAAACATGTACAACCATCACCACAGTCAATTTCAGTATTTTCTATCACCTCAAAAAGAAACTCTATATGGTTTAGCTACCCACTTCTATGCCTCATCACAAAGAAACTACTAATACACTTATCATCACTATAGATTTCCCTGTTTAGAACTTTTAGATGAAACGAATGGGCACTTGGAGTCTTTCCACATTTTGGCTATTGTTAATGATGCTGCTATAAACCTTCATGTATAAGTTTCAATATGAACATGTTTTTGTTTCTGTTTGGTACATACTTGGGGATGGATTTTCGGAGTCATTTGGTAACTGCATTTAATGGTTTGAAGAACGACAAAGCTATTTTTCAAACTGACTGATCCATTTTACTTTCTACCAGCATATGAGGGGTCAGATTCAAGACTACACCAGTTCTTGTTCTTTTGAGTTAGTGATCCTGCTGCTGCTGCTGCTGCTAAGTTGCTTCAGTCGTGTCCAACTCTGTGGGACCCCATAGACGGCAGCTCACCAGTCTCCCCCGCCCTTGGGATTCTCCAGGCAAGAACACTGGAGTGGGTTGCCATTGATCCTAGATGGGTATTATTCTGATAGCTAATGATATTGAACAACTTTTCATATGCTTTTTGACCACTTGTGAAGCTTCCTTGGATAAATATAAATGTCTATTCAGATTCTTTACCCATTTAAAAAGTTGGGTTATTTGTTTATTACTGAGATAAGTGTTCTTTATAATTTCTGGAAACAAGCCTTTCATTAGGCATAAACTTTGCAAATATCCCCTCTTTTTCTGTCAGCTGTCATTTTTTTGACAGTCTCAATGCACAGAAGATATTTTGTTTTGATAAAGTCCAATTTATCTACTTTTGTGTTGTTGCTGTTGCTTGTCTTTTGGTATTATATCCATGAATCCTTTGCCAATCCAAGATCATGAAGATTTACCCCTTTGTTTTTTTCTAACAGTTTTATAGTTTTCATTCTAACATTTAGGTCTTTGATCTAGTTTAATTTTTTATGCAGTGTAAAGAAAGGGTTCATTTTTTTCTATGTGGCTAGAGAGTTATCTCAGGAATATCTGTATATTATGATGTGTAACTTTTTAAATATGTTCGCTGGATTTGGGGTTGCTGATATTTTGTTGAGGAATTTTACATCTATATTCATAATAGATATTGATTCATAATTTGTTTTGTGTGTGTGATGATTTTGGTTTTGGTATTCTGGTAATACCTGTAGAATGAGTTGGGAAGCATTCTCTCCTCTTCACTTTTGGAATGAGATTGTGATGAATTGTGGAAAGTGTTAGTTACTCAGTTATGTCTCTGACTCTTAACTAGTATTCATGCTTAAATGTTGATAGAATGCGATGGTGAGGCCATCTGGGACTGAGTTTTTCTTTGTAGGTAGTTTATTGATTACTATTTTAATATATTATTATAAATCTATTCAGATTGTCTATTCCTTAGGTTAGTTTTTAGGAATTTGTCCAATTTATCTAATTTGTTAGTGTACAATTATTAGCAGTAGTTCTTTGTAATTCTTTTTAAATTTCTGTAGGGTCAGTAGTAATGTCTTCTCTTTTGTTTCTAATTCTAATAATTTTCTTCTTCTCTCTCTTCTTCTTGGCAATCTAGCTAAATGTTTGTAATTTTTTTATCTTTTAAAAGTACCAGCTTTAGCTTTATCAATTTCCCTTATTTTTCCTAGGCTTTCTTTCTTTCTTGTTGTTGTTGTTTTTATCTTTTTTATTTCCTTTATTCTTTTTTTTTCAGTTTCTGAGGAGGGAAGATTAGGGTGTTCATTTGATATATTTCTTCTTTCTTAATATAGGCATATTTAATATTTACAGTTAAATATTTCTCTCCATTCCCTGCTTTAACTTCATCCCATATGTTTTGGTATGCTATGTCCTCATCTGCATTACTCTTAAGGTATTTTCTAATTTCCCTTCTGATATTTTCTTTAATTCATTAGTTATTTAGGAAAGTGTCATACAATTTCCACATTTTGTTAGTTTCCCAAATCTTTTCCTGCCATTGATTTCTAATTTTATTACATTATGGCTGACAAACATACTTTGCATTATTTATATCATTTCAAATTTATTGAAGTTTGATTTATTGTTAGCTTATAGTTTATCCTGGAGAATGCTCTGTGTGCATTTGGGATGACATATATTCCGCTGTTGTTAGGGTTGGTGTTCTGTAGATGCCTACTAAGTCTAGTTGGTTTACAATGTTTAATTTGTCTATTTTTTAATTGATCTGTTTGTTCTTTCCACTACTAAGAGTGGGGTATGGAAGTCTCCAACTCTTTTGCATTTTGGTGTTCTGCTATTAGCACATATGTTTATACTTACATGCTTTTAATGGATTGACTTTTATCACTATAAAATGTCTCTATTTCTAGGAATTTTTTTTGTTTTAAAGTCTATTTTTTTTTCTGATATCGGCATGGATATTTCAGTTTTCAGTCACTATTTAATATTTTTTATACTCCTTTTGTCTCTCTGATACTCCCATTATGTATACATAAAGTGCTTATCCACATTTCTCTGAAATGCTCTTCATTTTTTTCCAGTTCTTTTTTCTCCCTGTTTTTCAGCTTGCATAATCTCTATCAGTCTATCTTCAAAATCACATCCCTTTCTCTGCCAGTACAAATCTATTATTAAGCCCCTCTAATGAAGTCTTTCATTAGGCGAGGGGACAGGGAGGCCTGGCGATGGGGTCACAGAGTCGGACATGACTGGGCGACTGAACAACAATAACAATAATGAAGTCTTTCTCTTTGATTATTTTAAAAATGTCTACATTTTGCCAAATATCAAAATGAATCCGCCACAGGTATACATGTGTTCCCCATCCTGAACCCTCATCCCTCCTCCCTCCCCATACCATCCCCCTGGGTCGTCCCAGTGCACTAGCCCCAAGCATCCAGTATCGTGCATCGAACCTGGACTGGCAACTCGTTTCTTACATGATATTTTACATGTTTCGATGTCATTCTCCCAAATCTTCCCACCCTCTCCCTTATGTAAAGTTTAAAAAAAAAAAAAAATGTCTACATTTTGATAGGGAGTTTGGGATGGACATGTACACACTGCTATATTTAAAATGGACAACCAACAAGGACCTACTATATAGCACATGAACTCTGCTCAATGTTATGTGGCAGCCTGGATCAAAAGGGAGTTTGGGAGAGAATGGATATTTGTATATGTATAGCTGAGTCCCTTCACTGTTCACTTGAAACTGTCACAACATTGCTAATAGGCTATACCCCAAAAGAATGTTTTTTGAAATTCTACATCTTTATTGATCATCTCTATTTAATGTAATATTGCATTTATACCTTTACTTCTTTAATCATAATTTCCCTTAATTCCATGAACATGTTTATAATGGCTAAAGTCTTTTTCTCATAAATTCAGAAACTGATCTCACAAGTAGTTTCAGTTGCTTTCATTTTTTTCCCTTATATGAGCTATAATTTAGCATTTCTTTACATGCTTCTCATTTTTTACTGTTAAAAGTTGGCATTTTAGATAATATATGGTAGAAATTCTGGATACTGTCTTTCACTGTCCCACCCCCTGAGGGGTTATTGCTATCTGCTTGTTTATTTGCTTAGAAACTGATTATTTTAGTGTCTTTTCCAAAACCTCTCCTCCAGTGTTCAGCCTCTGATGTTGTTCCTTGAGGATGCACAGGTTTGGATATGCCCACAGCACCCAGGGATGACAGTGATAATGGCTGGACTCTCTCCCTCTCTTTCCCCGATCACATTCAGCAGGTAAAGCCCGTTGCTGCTGCTGCTAAGTCGCTTCAGTCGTGTCCGACTCTGTACGATCCCATAGACGGCAGCCCACCAGGCTCCCCTGTCCCTGGGATTCTCCAGGCAAGAACACTGGAGTGGGTTGCCATTTCCTTCTCCAATGCATGAAAGTGAAAGTGAAGTCGCTCAGTCGTGTCTAACTCTGTATGATCCCATAGACAGCAGCCCACCAGGCTCCCCTGTCCCTGGGATTCTCCAGGTAAGAACACTGGAGTAGGTTGCCATTTTCTTCTCCAATGCATGAAAGTGAAAAGTGAAAGTGAAGTCGCTCAATCGTGTCCGACTCTTCGCGACCCCATGGACTGCAGCCTACCAGGCTCCTCTGTCCAGGGGATTTTCCAGGCAAGAGTACTGGAGTGGGGTGCCATTGCCTTCTCTGGTAAACCTCGTTAGCTGATAGCTAATTATTCTGTTGCATTTAACAATATCTGGGGGTATAAATTGCTCTACAAACTGATTTATTCATTCTGGCTCCTTTCAAAGAATAGTTTGTGAAGTTAGTGTTTCATTTTTATCCTGATCATCAGAGCACTGTTCCAACTGTATTATTCCCTGGTTCTCTTCTGCAAACTAGTTTGGCTACTGCTGAGTTGTGTCTTGAATCTCATCTCAATTGCCTTTCACCACTTCAACTGTTTTTGGCAGTGCTGTTAGACTTGATTTTTTTCAGTCTAGTTAGAACAAGAAAGTTCCTTAGGAAGAGATGAAGAGCGGTTTATTTTGTGGCAGGCTTGTCTTCTCTCCCCAAACAAAAATCTCTGAGCCAGGCCTCTAGATCTGAATGTAGGGAAGATGTCAAGTTGGTGTCTGAGGCCACTTTCACTCTAAGAACTTTCACCAAGAACTTCATGAAGGAGGGGCAGAAATATGAGATTCTTTCAATTTGCTTCTCTTGGTGTGGAACCATGGCCTCATGAGCCAGGGAAGAAGTCATCAAGGACTCAGTGAAGCCTCCTTACTACAGTGGAGGCTGGGCACAAGAAAGTCCTTACTTCTCAATTGCGCTGGTTTGAAATAGCCTCAGCAATAAGAAACTTGTAGTAGGATGCAAAATTATAAAATCTTGCTCCTCCCGGAAAGAAAGCCTTTCCTCTGGGTGTTGAGGAGAGAGAGTTCCCTATATTCCTGGCATCATGAGTCTGGAGTGGAATCTCTATCTCATCGAACTAAGAGTAGAGAAGACAGGGACAAATTTCAGTTTAAATAGCATACATTCTAATTTTTCTTAGCAAATTTTGGTAGATTTTCTTGAATAGATGCTTTGTCATAGGCCAGTCACTCTTAGAAGTATTTCTAAAGGCTTTATTATTTTTGTAAAAATAGTTTAACAATTTTACTGGGAACTGGCCAACATAGTTTCTCATAAATCACACTAGAGGCTGACCTCCTAAGCCCACATTAATATTTTTGTTTTATAGGTTTTTCAGATACTTTGCAGTTCAAGTTGCAGATGGTTAATAAGAAAAAAAATGCTTACCACTAGATGCAGACAGACAGACAATTGAGTGAACTGATGTGGCTGATAATAAGTAAATTAAATCAAATTAGTTTCACCATATTTGCCTCTTTAGGAAAAATCACTTTTTTTTCAAACTAGGCAGTTATCTTGTGACATATTTTATAGCGTATTTCAATAATATCTCATTTATGTAGTAGCTTATCATCTAGTAAGTTTTCTGAATATACCTAAGAAACAGAAAATGATCAAAACTGGTCATAAAGATTCAAAAGAGATGCTATAAAATTAGTGCACTAAATGTTAAACCATTTTTATAAACAATATGCAGAAATTCACTGCTATGTTAGAATAAATTTTACAAAATGTGGTTTTCCAGTCCAAAGGTGAGAGGCACATGAAAGGAGCAGAGTTTACTAGAGGAGGTACACTGACAGAAGTGATGGACAAGAGTAGACTAAAAAATTATAAAGGACAAATTTTAAAAAAAAGATTGCATCTATACATTGAAATTTTCTGAGTACATCACAGAATTAATTAGTGATTGACTTTACGAGTGATTAAAAAACATTTAGTATACTCTAAGGAAATGAGGATACTTTAGAAATATTTCAGTCAAAAATAGTTAAAATAAGACAAGTTAGTGTTTAAGGAGGAGATTAAGTTGTATAGAAGAGTTAAAAAAAATTATGTTTCCATAATATGAAGCACTTCTATGTATAATGGGAAAGTCATCATGGGTTTGTTTTGGAATACACTAGTCCGTCTTTTGGACAGATACTAGATGAATATTTGTACAGTGAGTGAATTAAAGAAGCGACCAATTAAGTAACTTAAGCTGTTAAGATATTTAGATATTCAAACTATTAGGATGTTTATAGGTCTAACAGAACTGACTTGAGGGTAGACCTAAAAATATTCCCCAGTGGCTCAGATGGTAAAGAATTTGCCTCCAGTGCAGGAGATCTGGGCACAATCCCTGGGTTGGGACAGTCCCCTGAAGAAAGGAATGGCAGCCCACTCCAGCATTCTTGCCTGGAGAATTCCATGGACAGAGGAGCCTGGCAGGCTACAACCAAGGGGTCTCATAGAGTTAGGCATTTCTGAGCAACTAACACTTTCACTTTCAAAAATATTCACAAGGAGGACAGCACATGGCCACTGCATGTGCCATGGACTTGGCAGGTCATACATCTCAGCCATCACCAATAGTGTCCCTCTGAGCTTTAATGCTTTCACAAGTTTGTGGCTAAGTACCTTCACTTTTTTCTAACTTCTTTACATCTGTCATCAACACAAACAATTGAATTTCTTTATCTGCAAATTTTTTTGTCAACTTTGTTTTTACTTGAAGTATACTTGATGAATACAAATTTAATTAAGTTTGATGTACTTTAATTTAATTGAAGTATGCATAGCATCACCAACTCGATGGACATGAGTTTGAGCAAGCTCTGGGAGTTGGTGATGGACAGGGAAACCTGGCATGTTTGGGGTCCATGGGCTCACAAAGAGTCAGACATGACTGAGAGACTGAACTGAACTCAATGTACAATTTTATTATTAGTTAACAGGTATACAATGTAAGGATTTACAATTTTTCAGTTATACCCTATTTATCAGTTCAGTTCCTCAGTCATGTCTGACTCTTTGAGACCCCATGGACTGCAGCATGCCAGGCTTCCCTATCCATCACCAAATCCCAGAGCTTACTCAAACTCATGTCCATTTAGTTAGTGATGCCATCCAACCACTTCATCCTCTGTCATCCCCTTCTCCTGCCTTCAATCTTTCCCAGCATCAGGGTCTTTTCAAATGGGTCAGTTCTTTGCATGAGGTGGCCTAAGTATTGGAGTTTCAGCTTCATCATCAGTCCTTCAAATGAATATTCAGGACTGATTTCCTTTAGGATGGACTGGTTAGATCTCCTTGCAGTCCAAGGGACCCTTAAAAGTCTTCTCCAACACCACAGTTCAAAAGCATCAATTCTTCAGTGCTCAATTTTCTTTATAGTCCAACTCTCACATCCATACATGACTACTAGAAAAACCATAGCTTTACGAGACTGTTGTTAGCAAAGTAATCTCTCTGCTTTTTAATATGCTATCTAGCTTGGTCATAGCTTTTCTTTCAAGGAGCAAGCATCTTTTAATTTCATGGCTGGAATCACCATCTGCAGTGATTTTGGAGCCTAAGAAAATAAAGTCGCTCACTGTTTCCATTGTTTCCCCATCTAGTTGGCGTGAAGTGATGGGACCAGATGCCATGATCTTAGTTTTCTAAATGTTGAGTTTTAAGCCAACTTTTTCACTCTCCTCTTTCACTTTCATCAAGAGGCTCTTTAGTTCTTCACCCTCTGCCATAAGGGTGGTGTCATCTGTATATCTGAAGTTATTGATATTTCTCCTGGCAATCTTGTTTCCAACTTGTGCTTCATCCAGCCCAGCATTCCTATGATGTACTCTGCATATAAGTTAAATAAGCAGGGTGACAATATACAGCCTTGACGTACTCCTTTCCCAATTTGGAACCAGTCTGTTGTTCCATGTCCAGTTCTAACTGTTGCTTCCTGTCCTGCATACAGATTTCTCAGGAGGCAGGTCAGGTGGTCTGGTATTCCCATCTCTTTCCGAATTGTCCACAGTTTGTTGTGATCCACACAGTCAAAGGCTTTGGTATAGTCAATAAAGCAAAAATAGATGTTTTTCTGGAACTCTCTTACTTTTTCGATGATCCAACGGATGCTGGAAATTTGATCTCTGGATCCTCTGGCTTTTCTAAATCCAGCTTGAACATCTGGAAGTTCATGGCTCATGTACTGTTTAAGCCTGGCTTGGAGAATTTTGAACATTACTTTGATGAGTACAATTGTGTGCTAGTTTGAGCATTCTTTGGCATTGCCTTTCTTTGGGATTGGAATGAAAATGGACCTTTTCCAGTCCTGTAGCCATTGATGAGTTTTCCAGATTTGCTGGCATATTGAGTGCAGCAGTTTCACAGCATCCTCTTTTAGGATTTGAAATAGCTCAACTAGAATGCATCACTTTCACTAGCTTTGTTCATAGTGATGCTTCCTAAGGCCCACTTGACCTCGCCTTCCAGGATATCTGGCTCTAGATGAGTGATCACACCATTGTGGTTCTCTGAGTCATTAAGAAATTTTCTGTACAGTTTTTCTGTGTATTCTTGCCATCTCTTCTTCATATCTTCTGCTTCTGTTAGGTCCATACAATTTCCGTCCTTTATTGTGCCCATCTTTGCATGAAATGTTCCCTTGGTATCTCTAGTTTTCTTGAAGAGATCTCTAGTCTTTCTCATCTTATTTTTTTCCTCTATATCTTTGCACTAATCATTGAGGAAGGCTTTCTTAGCTCTCCTTGCTATTCTTTGGATCTCTTCATTCAAATGGCTATATCTTTCCTTTTCTCCTTTGCCTTTAGCTTCTCTTCTTTTCTCAGCTATTTGTAAGGTCCCATCAGACAACCGTTTTGCCTTATTGCATTTCTTTTTCTTGGGGATGGTCTTGATCACTGTCTCCTGTACAATGTCATGAACCTCTGTCCATAGTCCTTCAGGCACTCTGTCTATCAGATCTAATCCCTTGAATCTATTTCTCACTTCCACTATATAATCATAAGTCCCACCTGAATGGTCTAGTGATTTTCCCTATTTTCTTCAATATAAGTCTGAATTTGGCAATAAGGAATTCATGATCTGAGCCACATGATCTGACCAGTCAGCTCCTGGTCTTGTTTTTGCTGACTGTATATAGAGTTTCTCCATCTTTGGCTGCAAAGAATATAATCAATCTGATTTCAGTATTGACCATCTGGTGATTATCCATGTGTAGAGTCTTCTCTTGTGTTGTTGGAAGAGGGTGTTTGCTATAACCAGTGTGTTCTCTTGGTAAAACTGTTAGCCTTTGACCTTCTTCATTTTGTACTCCACGGCCAAATTTGCCTGTTACTCCAGGTATCTCTTGACTTCCTACTTTTGCATTCTAGTCCCCTATAATGAAGAGGACATCTTTTTTGGATGTTGGTTCTATAAGGTATTGTAGGTCTTCATAGAACCGTTCAACTTCAGCTTCTTCAGCATTACTGGTTGGGTCATAGACTTGGATTACTGTGATATTGAATGGTTTGCCTTGGAAACAAACAGAGATCATTGTGTCATTTTTGAGATTGCATCCAAGTACTGCATTTTGGACTCATTTGTTGACTATGATGGCTATTCCATTTCTTCTAAGGGATTCTTGCCCACAGTAGTAGATATAATGGTCATCTGGGTTAAATTCACCCATTCCAGTCTATTTTATTTCTCTGATTTCCAAAATGTCAATGTACCCTCTTTATAGTTATTATAAAATATTGGCTATGTTCCCTGTGTTGTACAACATATCCTTGTAGCTTGTTTTACACCTAGCAGTATAGAACAGCATGATACCTCTTAATCCCCAATTGCTATATTCCATCCCTCTTTCCCTTCCCCACTGGTAATGATTAGCCTGTTCTCTATATCTGTGAGTCCACTCTCATAAGTTCAGGCAGAGAGTGGAAGCAGTTCAGGAAGTGAGGGAGAATGCAGGAAGAGCAAGCCCGGTTTTCTCAAGGAATAGTAGTTTTGAGTCATACTCATTTCCTTTGTGCCAATTGCCATATCCCAGGCTTATTCCTAACCTTTGTGGAGGTGAGACCAAAAATAAATATGGAGACCCATACAGGATATGTCCAATAGTTAAATGTCATAAGTCAAACCCAAAAACTGTTCGGTGACATATGTTCTGTCCTCTTACCTCAAGAAATATACCTTCACAATGATCTATAGACCTCAATCTGAACTTAGAGCTCTTGAACTTCTGGGAGTTCCACAGACCATGATGGTGCAGGGAATGCCAGCCAGCAGCTCATGGCCCTGACCCGCCCCCTTTTTTTTTTCTCTCTCTGATCTCTGCACTCTCCCGCACTATTACAAGCCCTAATGTTCTTGTGGGGATACCCCAGTGCATGCAGCTATGTCTCAATCATATTGTACACCACCAGTGCTCCACTGGCAATCCTTCAGGCCTAAATGTATAAACACCAGTGGCTACGGGCTTTGGAGTCCTGGTAACTAGAGTACCCCCAAAAAGGGAGAGTGTTGGCTTAATCTCAAAGCCTCTTCCCACCCCAGGGGACATGCACGAGCTGAGAGAGCTAGAGCAAGGCCCTCTAAAGCCCAGGGTGAGGCAAGTCCTCTCTCCCACACCCAAGGGTAGTACTTGGCTGTGACTTAATCCAGATCACATAGGAGTCCTTACATCTTCATGTCTTCAAGTGCACTACTATGGATCTAGGTTGCGACACCTCAACTCTTGCCAAATTGAAAAGGAGAGCAGAATTAGGAATATCTTAACACAATGGTAAACATTTCTCCCTTCACTCTTTAAACTTGCTCCTGGTAGAATTATTCAGATTCATAGAAAACTTTAATTTCTCCTGATTTGCTGTGCATTTGTTCCCACAGATTCTTATCAGTGACTTTATTTTGTTTCTATAAAACAACTGCAACACCTATAGAATGATTGTTTATAGAAAGCTCTTTGAAGGCAATCCTGTCTCAGTCACCTTTTTTTGGGCCCATCTCATTGTTCAGGTCCTCACACAAGAGATGCTCAGTAAATATTTGTTGAACATTGTGGCAGCTATGAGCCACAGATCAAAATATAAAGGTGGTGCTAAAATGCACAACAAAATGGGAGCAAGAGTACACATCTGTATTTCCTTGTTTTTGTGGCAAGAGAGTGGTACTTGTGATAAAGTGAAACATTCAATTATTTACTGCCTGTGAATTTCATTTTGGAAGGAAACACGCTTGGTGCATTGAGAGCAGTTTGGAATAGATATTAGGGTGAAGAGGGTTGGTCACCACAATTGTAAAGACAGACACACAGAGGGCATTCCACAATTAGACCACGCCCACCTGTAGAGGAAACCCAAGGGCGACAAGCGGGCTGAGTTGTCAGTTAGCCTGGGCTTCTCCTTTATACAAAAGAGAGAATGAAGGAGGTCAGTTCTCCTCTGGGCCAGCAGGAAAATATCATTTTGAATGTCTGCTCTTTTGCAGCTTATTTATTGAACACTTTCTAAGTATCTAGGACCACAAAAATTATGCTTTACAATGTAAGCAATTTTGTTGTTTAGAAACAAAACAGAGCCAATGTAGACTCCAGTTGATGAGAGCTGATTTGTGAACAAAATTGAATCAGGCCTTGAAAGTTAAGTAAAATTTAATGAGGTTGTAGAGAGAGAGAAAGGAATAGTCCAAGTGGCAGGTCTCCATGACATGAGAATGAGGTTTGACTGAGTATTGCAGGTGTAGGAGGGAGCTAATAGACTCGTCTGCCTACAGTAGAGAGTGTTATATGAAGTATTAATATACATGGATAAAGGTATTGGAATCATATCATAAACTTCGTAGTTTTAACTCAGTGTTTAAAGTTAACACATCTCATTCTAGCACCCTGACAGATCTGAATGCCCATTTTTATTTAATGATTGAACACTTACCTACTATTTATTTCCTAAGCTTTTAACAAATATGAAGTCGTTTACACCTCATAACAACCCTATAAGGGCTTTCATAATCCCCATTTCACTCATGAGGAAACTGAAATACAGAGATATTAAGTAATAAGCATTACAGAATTGCTACCTTGCAAACTAGAAGGTATAACCGACCATATTTTCTTTTACTTACTGGCTGATAACTGAGATCCTTCCACTGGTAGTCAATACATTTATTTTGGAAGTGACTCCTCTAGAAGACTGTAAATTCCACAAGTAGCAGTACTCTAAGTAGTGCCATCAATCTGACAGAAGGAGAACAGTGAAAGTGTCATGGGGACAGGTGGTATTAAGGACAGAATGATGCAAATGAATAGGCCTAGACTGACATACTCAATGATAGAGTGATATACTCAATGAACATGAGTTTGAGCAAACTCGAAGTGATAGTGAAGGACAGGGAAGCCTGGCACCCTGTAGTCCATGGGGTCGCAGAGAGTAGGACACGACTTAGTGACTGAACAACAAGAACAAGATCTATAAACTAACTCAGCTCCTTTCATCACTGTACTGAGCACTGATCTGGCTTCGAGAAATCAGAAATTATTGTAGGCTTCCAAACACAGGAAGGACTGAATGAAAGTGACAGTTTGGTGCCAGAATCCAACACAACATTGTAAAGCAATTATCCTCCAATTAAAATAAATTTTTTAAAAAGTGATAGTTTGGGGAAAAATCAGTTAATTCATTCATTTCATGAAGAAATGAGGCTTTAGGTATAGTAGGCTTGAATCAACCAAGATTAAAACAGCATTCTCATGAGAATCAGGCAAACCATGGGAAGTGATTTCCTACCTTAAAAAATAGGAGTTAGTCTAACTTGAACTAGTTCCACACCAAGAGAAACAATACTGAAAGGATATATCTTGAGCCAGAATGTGTATTTCTTCTCTTACACAGACTGTCTGGTCTTACCCTGCTGTCTCCACAACCGTGTAAATGGACAGGATTACTCCCTGACAGAACTCTACAATTCTCTCTAGGCTGAAGTCTGACTTTGCAAGTCACATCATAAACAGATGGTGGTTACTTCAAACTTGCTTAAAAACTTCCTTAACTGGCTTAGAGTAACACTTAATTCTAACTCAGCATTATTCAACATTTAGTAAATTCATGGGGCCAGTTAAAATACTCCAATTTATTTGGAAAGCCTGAGGGTTATTTTCTGCCTGTTTTCAATTAGTCTTTAATATTTCGCCTTCTTTTTTTCCCTTCCTGTGCCCCACTGCCCACCAAAGCTCACTTTTATAGGTCCTAAATATTGGAAATTCTGACTTTTGTTGGTCTTAGGTCATGCCTTTCCAAACAACCCAACAGCCCCATATGAAGGGGGGTCTTGGCTTTTATCTCTCTGAAGTACCTCCTAGATCTTAGATAGAGATCCTGACATTCATCTATGTGTAAGATAAAAAAAAGAGACATAAAACCTTTTTTCATGTACATTTCTTACGTGATGTCTTAGCTGCAAATCCTATTCTAAAATGAACTCCTGAATGTTCAGTCTCTCTTCTCTAGCGTCAGTACTACAAAAGGGTCATGTTGCATGCATATAAGCCTCTGTGCCTCCTCTCACACATGCCCCAGTGTAATGCTTGCTTTGTCAGTTTCTCATAAACCTGTGAACTAGATCTTGGCCAGGACAAAGAAAACTTCTATGGAAGGAAGGGTGTGCATCCTTTTATACCTGCCCACTTCCCCCATGCTTGCCCCAGTAATGCCAGCTTGGCTGAGAAATGGAAACAGAGAAACAAGGTGGAAGAGCCTTTGCTCCCTGCACACAAGCTGCCTAAAGTCTAGGATGGAGGAAACTGGGAGATTTCTTTCTGCAGCACTGAGTGCTTATTAACAAAAAGGGCTAGCTGACTGCAGAACATGTTTCCCCAGGCAAATTCTACAGAGGGAGACCAAGCTAATAATTGCCAGGGGTGTCTTTGTGCAGATGGTTATATGGACAAACTATCTTCCTGGAATCCTGTTTTTTAAACTGGTTAAAAATCAACTGGCTAACCATTTCATCAGGACTGAAAGTTACTAGAAATCTGGTTGACAAGAAATTTTCATTTTGAAGTTGAGAGGGTACACATCCTGAATAGAGTTGGTTGGCTTAGTTGCTCACATAGCTGGAATTAAACCAAAACGATGCCTAAAATTTAGCCTTAGTTTCTAGAAGTCATTGAACTGCTAGTGAAGCTATCTCCCAAACTAGGGAAGATATGCCGCTAAACTATTATTATTATGATTTATAATTGTTAAAACACCATGAATATTAGTTCTACCCAATGATGCCATTAAGGGATGCAATTAATTCTATATGAGAAGCAAGCTATCCTCAAAGAAATGTCTTCATGATTTTTTTTTTTAAGTTTACATGTAGAGTGCCTTCTTTTGAAGACAAGGTTTTGAAAGACTATCTCATTTAATATAGCGTAAGCTTATGTGCAGCTGACTTCACATAATGACACTCTCAGAGTTAAACATTAGTCTCTCTCTGGGACCCCTAAAATTTGAAGCTTTAATTTCCCAAACAATAATAATTCTATGAGGTATTATATTTTATGTTAAAAAGGGCTCCAACAACACATTTAAACATGTTGCTTTCCTCTGGAAGCACTCAAAGTCTCTAACATATTCATGTGCTCTGTGGCTCTCAGAAAGGACTTCCCCAGAATCCTCTTATTGTGGAATTTCTAGGATGTATAATTATCCCAAGAAACGTATTTTGGCAAATGTTGACTTCACATGATTTTTTTCTTCTTCATAAGAAGAAAAGTGGTGCATAAGAAAAGGGTTCAGAATAAGACATGCAGGTTGACAGAGAAATGTATCAGAAAGTGAAAGTGAAGAGCTTGGGTGGCTAACTTCTCTTGTTTTATATTTATATTCAAAACCAGTTTTGCAGTTATCCCCGAAGAGTTATCCACAAAGGCTACTTCTAACCAGAGGTAAGAGGTATCACATGACCACATATTCTTCAGTGGAGGCAGCAACTGGATATAGGCCAGATTCCATTTCCCTGCACTCATAAGATATTTTCCCTAAGACCTGCAAGAGCTGCCCATGAATAGCTGGGAGCCAAATTTACCCCATGTAAAATATTACTGCATTGTCCACTATAATGATAGTAATAACCTTGTAATGACTGTGCATAGAGCTAAGCCCAGTACAAAAACCCAGAACAAGCCATACTCTACCTGTGCATCCGTGAAAACCAAGAGGAGGCCTTCCATCTCCATCGGGGTAGCCACTGTTGAAAAGGTAGGTGATCACTTTCTTTCTGACATTCTGGCCCCTGGCCATGAATATTGAGAGCTGTTATCCTCCGAGGCTACCCATTTCCTTCTCCAAAAGCCTTTAATGCTTACAGTAAGTATACTGCCTTATAACCCATGTGACCCAAAGTAATGTCAACTGTCCATTCAATAAAGTATTCCTCAAAAAAGGTCATATTCTATACCTAATATTGATGGAAGAGCTTCAGTTAATTCTACTGAATACAGAAATCCATCTACAGATTTCATTCTCTATAAATAGATTTGCATTCCCTCATCTGAAGACCATCATCTGGCAATCACACCTCGACAGCTATTTTCTGCAATTTTGAAATTATTTCATTTACTTAAAATTGGCAAGCAGACATTTTATTGATCATCCTCATTTTGTAAGAAGTATTAAGATGGGTTTCGAGAAACTATAGTAGCATAAAAATATATTGAGTAAAAAAAAAAATTTGAAGACAATGAAAGTAAAAGAAGGATGAGACGAGAGGAAAGGGAACGACACAAATACTATGAAAGAGACAGTAAGGAGAGTTAACTTCGGAGCGAGAAGCTAATATTGAGCTGATGTCTACAAATGATGCTAATCTTTGACATGACAGCTTTTAAAATAATTACATGAAGAGGTAAGAGATGCAGAGCAGCTATGAAGAAGTTCATTGGTTCTATTTAAATTTCATAGGCATGATTACCACCTCAAGTATCTTATAATGCTGTTTCACCAGGAATGCTATTCTACAATAATGGCAATCCTTTACCCAATCACCAATCACCAGAAAAGAGTTGAGCTTTTTCAGTAAAGGTTAGCCAAATCACTGCATTTTTTAGATTTCTATTGTTGATATTTGGTCGCATAATTGAAGTGACTGAAAAGAAATATGACAGATATAAAATCAATCTCTTAGACATTTCCTTATGTTTCCAAATTTGCTTCAGAATGCCTTGCTTCTTCAGAAAAATGAGGAACTGGGATTTTCAAATGCATGGCTCATGAAAGCCCTGAATTCTTCAATCTTTCTCACCCACTCAGGCCCATGAGAAAGAAGTACATGCCAAACCCCTGGTTTTGGACAGTGTGCCAAAAGTCTAGATCTTCAGTTCAATTCAGTCGCTCAGTCATATCCAACTCTTTGCGACCCCATAAATTGCAGCATGCCAGGCCTCCCTGTCCATCACCAACTCCTGGAGTTCACTCAAACTCATGTCCATCAAGTCTGTGATGTCATCCAGCCATCTCATCCTCTATTGTCCCCTTCTCCTCCTGCCCCCTATCCCTCCCAGCCTCAGAGTCTTTTCCAATGAGTCAACTCTTCGCATGAGGTGGCCAAAGTATTGGAGTTTCAGCTTCAACATCAGTCCTTCCAAAGAATACCCAGGACCTATCTCCTTTAGAATGGACTGGTTGGATCTCCTTGCAGTCCAAGGGACTCCCAAGCGTCTTCTCCAACACCACAGTTCAAAAGCATCAATTCTTCTGTGCTCAGCTTTCTTCACAGTCCAACTCTCACATCCATACATGACCACTGGAAAAACCATAGCCTTGACCAGACGGACCTTTGTTAGCAAAGTAATGTCTCTGCTTTTGAATATGCTGTCTAGGTTGGTCATAACTTTCCTTCCAAGGAGTAAGCGTCTTTTAATTTCATGGCTGCAATCATCTAAAAATTACCAGTGGTCCTGAAAACAATGTGACTTCACAAGTTTAAACATGTCTTTTGTGGTTTTTAATTTATGATGGATTTTGTGCCATACAGCAGTCCTTGGTTTACCTTAGCTGGTTGAGTTCATACCATCCTGCTTTGTGGACACTGGGAAGGATATTTGGGTTACAAATGAGAGATAGGCTGAGTCATACTGCAGAGGCAGATTTTCTCTTCATTCATTGCCTTGCTGGTTCGCAGCACTATTTCAGCTGGAAGCTGCAGTATGTGACCAGTTAGCCAATGGAAATCTGCTCTCTGGACTCCCCGGAGATGTGTTGTTACTGAAGTTCAGCCTGATAATAAGTATAGTGTACAATGTAATATTCGGGCTTCCCTGGTGGCTCAATTGGTAAAGAATCTGCCTCCAATGCAGGAGACCTGGATTCAATCCCTCGGTCATGAAATCATCTGGAGAAGGGAATGACAACCCATTCCAGTATTCTTGCCTGGAGAATTCCATGGACAGAAGAACCTGGTGGACTACTGTCTATGCAGTCAAGAGTCAGACACAACTGAGCAACTAACACACTAGGCAATGTAATAACATGACTCTGTTTTTAACATGACATCCCGGAGTAAAGGAGAAGCTCTCGAGTAATGTCCCTCTTTTATCAGCGCCAAATTCTTTAACATTTATTTGCAAATTTCACAACTTTTCTAAAGGGAAAACAAAAGGACTGAATGAATAAAGATCAAAAGATATTTTGGAGGACTGATTTTTCACCTCTTTCCCCAGGAAAGAACAGCACAAACCTGCCTCTCAGTATTTTGTTTTTAACATGGTGTGCTGATTTCTGGTGTTTTAAGGATCTTGTTTTTCTTCACAGATGCTTTAGGAACTTACCTCTCTCAGCTCACCTAGAGTTGATCTCATTAATAAAAGAATGACTTTACAGAAAGAGTTTCTAAAATTATACTTGAACTCAGAATTGGAAGAGTTGGTTATTTAGCCAGAAGATAAATTTCTTAAGCATTAAGCTTACTTTATCAAGCATTACACCTGACATTCTCTCATAAATTTTGCACATATTTTAACTTATTTTAATATTGTGTGGGCTTGGCTTATAATATTCTCATGTGGTTACTAAAATTGAGTCTTCTCAGTAGTATATTGGTTGTAGGAATGCTTAAACCTCCCCAAATTATCACTCAACATAAAACAACATCAGTTAAGTTTTCTTCTGCATTTGTTTACTTCTGTTTATTTATCATGTGCTTTGTGTATGTTGGAATCAGCCATGCAGTTGTTTTATGGCTCTTATCATACTGCAAAATTATCTAGACAAAGTTGTTATTGTAAACACTTTCAAAATACCTCATGTGTCACATTCCCAGGTATATTCAGTACTGTAGTATGGTCAAGTAGATTGGTTTTTAGAAGGCTTCAGAAGGCCCCAGAGCGCACTGTTTACAGGGGTCAGGGACATTCAAGTTAGGGCATAACCATCATTGACATCACTTTGCAAAACTCCAAAGAGTAGTGTGATTGGAGAGACCAGTTGTCAGCTAGCTATATTTTCTAGTGACATCCTCCTCACTAAACTTCACAAGACAGGCATCGGCTTCAACTCTAAATCTGCACAAATAGCTGGCTAAACTGTTATGACTGAACTGGCAGGTCAATCGGCTCAGATGATCAATTCAGTGAGAAAGCATGAACTTGAGTGTCAGACTAAATCAACCCACCTCTTCAATTCAAATGAATGTCAGGTCTGATCAGAAAGACAAAAGGTAGAAATTAAGGTATTTATACAATGATTATGTCTAAAAGATACAAAATGGGACCTATAATTAGCTGATATGGTCAGCTTGGTGCTTATAAACCAACAGAACTCAGGAGAATTAAAGAATAACACCAGAATATTGAAGATTACCTCACAAAGGCCTAAAACCAAAGGGTCAAAAAAAAAATCTATGGTCTAAATGCCTGTGTGATTGTATTAAAAACAATTTTAATAACAATACTATTGAGCATTAAGTATGTTTCAGGCACAGTTTTAAGGGTTTGCCATTATTTCATTTCATTCTCATGATAACCTGTGAGTAGGATTGAGATTCAGGAGAGCTAAATGCACAAAAAAATCAATAATCAAGATAAATAATATTTTAATGAAATATTTTTAAAAATAAACATTAAGGCAAAAAATCCATGGTGAGCAAAATATGAAGATTTTATTTTTTATTATTATTATTTTTTAATTTTATCTTTAAACTTTATAATATTGTATTGGTTCTGCCATATATCGAAATGAATCTGCCACAGGCATACATGTGTTCCTCATCCTGAACCCTTTTTAAATAAAGACAGGTTTCTGTTTGTTGTTTTATGACCTTGCATTATGTATGATGAGAACAATAATTTCCAATCAGCCTGAGGCTCTGGGACCATGAGGCCAATACGTCCTCCCCTGGGTGGGTTTATGAGGGTTGACGATGGTGAACTAATAGACTGGATGACTTGGAGCATGTGCTTTTTTTGTTTTTTGTTTTTTTTCTATTTTATAACTGAATTTTAGTCATATGTGGGCTTCCCTGGTAGCTCAGATGGTAAAGAATCTGCTTGCAATGCTGGAGACCCGAGTTTGATCCCTGGGTTGGGAAGATCCCCTGGAGGAAGAAATGGCAACCTACTCTAGTATTCTTGCCTGGAGAATCCCATGGACAGAGGAGCCTGGCTGGCTACAGTCCATGGGGTCACAAAAAGTCAGACATGACTGAGTGACTAAACCCAGCACACATACTAATGAGCACAGCACACATGTGCTGTGCTTAGTCATTCAGTCATCTCTGACTCTTTGTGATCCATGGACTGTAGCCCACCAGGCTCCTCTGTCCATGGGATTCTCCAGGCAAGAATACTGGAGTGAATTTCCATGCCCTCCTCCAGGGGATTGTTCCAACCCAGGGATCAAACCCAGGTCTCCCTCATTGCAGGCAGATTCTTTACCATCTGAGCCACCAGGGAAGTCCATGTTTCATTAATAGTTACTACAAAATACTACCTATATTCCCTGTGTTGTACAATATATCCTTGTAGCTTATCTATGTTATATACCTGGTAGTTTGTACATCTTAACCTCCTACCCTTATGATGCCCCTTCCCCCTTCTGTCTTCCCACTGGCAACCACTAGGTTGTTCTCTACATCAATGAGTCTGTTTCTTTTTTGTCATATTCACTAGTTTTATTTTTTAGATTCCACATGTGATATATATCATCCAGTATTTATCTTTCTATGTCTGACATTTCACTTAGCATAACACCCTCCAAGTTGATCCATATTGTTGCAAATGTAAAAAAAAAAAAAATTGATGAATGAATAATACTCCATTGTATGTATGCACGCCAAATCTTCTTTATTCATCTGTTGAGGGACCCTTAGGTTACTTTCATTGGAGAAGGCAATGGCAACCCACTCCAGTACTTTTGCCTGGAAAATCTCATGGACGGAGGAGCCTGGTAGGCTGCAGTCCATGGGGTTGCTAAGAGTCGGACATGACTGAGCAACTTCACTTTCACTTTTCACTTTCATCATTGGAGAAGGAAATGGCAACCCACTCCAGTATTCTTGCCTGGAGAATCCCAGGGACAGCGAAGCCTGTTCGGCTGCCATCTATGGGGTCGCACAGAGTCGGACACGACTGATGCTACTTAAAAGCAGCAGCAGCAGCAGCAGATTACTTTCATATCTTGAAAATTGTAAATAATGCTTCTATGAACATTGGGATGCATGTATCTGTGTGAATTAGTATTTTTTTAGATATATGAGTGGAACTGCTGAGCCATGTGGTAGTTCTATTTTTATTTTTTTGAGAAACCTTCATACTGTGTTCCATAGTGGCTGTGCCATTTTACATCCCCTCCAATAGTAGACAAGGGTTCTTTTTTCTCCACAACCTCACCAACACGTATTAATTGTGTTCCTTTCGATGAAAGCCATTCTACAGGTTTGAAGTGATACCTCATTGTGGTTTTAATTTGCATTTTCCTGATAATTATTGACGTTGAACATCTTGCCATGTGCCTGTTGACCATCTATATTTTCTCTTTGTAAAAATTTCCAGTCAGGTCATCTGCCCATTTTCAATTAGTTTTTTTTATGTTCAGTTGTATTAGCTGTTTATGTATTCTGGATATTAACCCCTTATTGATTGTATCATTTGCATATATTTCCTTCCATTTAGTAGGTTGTCTTTTTCTTTAAATGTTTCCTTTACTGTGCAAAAGCTTTTAAATTTGTTTATTTTTGTTTTTATTTGTTAATTTTTGCTTTTATTTTCTTTGCTTTAGGAGATAGATCCAAAAATAAATATCTGTACGATTTAAGTCAGAGTCTTGCCTGTTTTCTTTTAGGAATGTTATGGTTTCCAGTCTTATATTTTGGCCTTTAATCCATTTTGGATTTATTTTTGTATATGGTGTGGCAAAATGTTCTAATTTCATTGTTTTACATGTAGCTGTCCAGATTTCCTAGCACCACTTATTGAATAGACTGTCTTCTCATCATTGTGTATTCTTGCCTTCTTTGTCATAGATTAATTGACCATAAGTGCATTGGTTTATTTTGAGGCTCTCAATCCTGTTCTATTAATCTATATTCTGTACCAGTACCATACTCTTGATTACTGTATTTTTGCAGTTTTGTATTATAGTCTTAAGTCAGGAAGTATGATTTTTCCACCTCTGTTCTTTCTCAAGATTGTTATAGCTATTTGGGGTCTTTTGTGTTTCCATAAAAATTTTAAAATTATTTTTTCTAGTTTTGTGAAAAATCCCTTTGTATTTTTGTAGGAAATTGCACTGACTTTGTAGATTGCCTTGGGTTGTATGGTCATGTTAACAATATTAGTTCTTCCATTCCATGTATACAATGTATCTTTCCATCTTTTTGGTCATCTTCAATTTCTTTCAATAGTGTCTTATACTTTCTATTAACAAATATAGATCTTTTACTTCCTTAGTAGGTTTATCCCTGGGTATTTTATTCTTCTTAATGCAATGGTAAATTGGATTGTCTCCTTAAGTTCTATTTCTGATAGTCTATTGTTAGCATGTAGAAATGAAACAGATGTCTGTATATTAATTTTGTAATTACAGAATTACAAATAAATTAATTTTGAAACTTTATCAAATTCATTGATGAAATGTCATCATGTTTTTTTGAGTGTAGAAATTTTATTAACTTTTTCTTCCTCTTGATTCAAAATATAGGAGGATAGTTTATAACTACATATAGAGGCACATGGTTTTGTTTTTCTGTTTCAGGCTGTAATACGACAGATGTCACAAGGAAGATGAATGCACATTATTTTATTGTTTCAATGAAGATTCTGAAGTTACAGAGAAGTTAATACAGTTTCCAAGCTCACACAGACAAGAAGTTGCAGAGCATATTTTTGAACCAAGCAATTAATTCCCAGGTCTGCTCTGCTAATCACTGCTCTCTTGGAAACACAAGAGGACAGGGAAGCCTGGCATTCTGCAGTCCAAGGGGTCGCAAAGACTGGGACATGGCTGAGCGACTGAACTGACTGGAAACACAACAGAAAATCTGCATATCCAGCATGCCTTACTCTCTGGGCACTCCAACTGTTAATATAATTTTGCTCAGTCATTATCTTCAACACTGAAAATTTTAACACAAATTGTTCTAAGAAAGAAATCAAACCCTATGTCAATTTTCATTTTTGCATTTCTAAAGAATCCGCCTGCAATTCAGGAGACTGGGGCTTGATCCGTGGGTCAGGAAGATCCGTTTGAGCAGAAAATGGCAACCCATTCCACTATTCTTGCCTGGAGAATTCCATAGACAGAGATGCCTGGCAGGCTACAGTCTATGGGGTTGCAAACAGTCGGACACAACTGAGCGACTAATTCTTCCTTTTCTACCAACGTTACTGTGAGGTAGGTGTGAAAACTATGTCTTTGGGTACAGCCACTAAGCAAATATTTAAATAAATTCTCTTTCAAAATGAAGACCATGAATAATCTGACTATGAGCATGTCACAAGGGCATTAGGAAGCACTAATAGCTTCCGATCGTTTTGCTGTAGATCACACTGCCTAGGTCAGACACAGTTCCCTTCACAGGATGCAGTCCAAGGGACTCAAACATTAAGCCATCATGTTGAAATAGTACTTTGTTTATTTTAAAGGCTGACAAAAGCGTGTATCTGGACATGCAGATTTCTTTGGCTCTGCCGAAAGACTCATTTATTTTGCTTCTGCAGGCTGATTCTCCTCACAAACTGGGGGAAAATGATTTTCTTTGAGCCATGAACTTGTGCAAATGTTTCCTTTACTTTGTCTTAGTGAGTGGGCAGAGTCTGAACTAAAGAAGAGTGTAATGTTGTGATGTATTCACGATGATGAGGACGAAGAGGACAATGATGCCTTTGTACCTCCGAGAAAATGTAAGCGTGGGTCACAGTGTTGAGGAAGAGTAGCACACCAGCAGCTCTGGGAATGGGCTTTAAGCCTCCCTAAACTACACTGCAAATCACTAAATGAGGAAATTAGACACTTGCCTTCTTTTCTCTTCATCTCTATTTTTATTTCACTACTTTGTGTTTAAAACAATAAATTTATTCTCTCTATAGCTACTGTCATTAATTGGTTCATTTATTCACTGACACATTCAAAAATTTTTTTTGAGAACTTGCATATACCAGACACTGTACTAAGTGCCAGAGAAACAAAGATGAAAATATATGGTTCCTTCCCTCAGGAAGTCTATATTCTAGTTGGCAAACAGATATATCCACCAGTATTTGTAATGACATAATATGTAGATGCACAAAATGCAGTACAGTTACATCGTAGATGAAGGAAAGCCTGCTGGTGACACTAGGGAAGGCTTCCAGAGTGGGACCATATTTACACTCAGACTTGAATAAACAGTTTTCCCACTGAGTAATGGGAAGGCCTTCTAGACAAATGCAAAAACACAAAGGCCAAAGACGTGACACCTCTAGACTGAGAGTTCAGTGTTGCTGCATCACCTAGGGAAACACCTAGGAAAGAGAGGACAGGCTTAAACAGAAATCAGACCCTAAGGCAGAATTAGACAGAAATCAGACCCTAATGGGTATACAAGATTACTACTCAAAGGAGATTAGCTTTAATCCTTAAGGAAGTGGGCAGCAATTGAAGAGTTCTGCCAAGAGAGTAATATAATCAGATCTCAATGATGAAAATGCACTGAGATATTATGTAGAGCATAAATTAGAGGAATAAGTACAAGTCATTCCAGGCTTTTCTCTCTTTTTCCAAAACTTGCGCCTTCTTCCTCAAAATAAAGTTTCACAATTAATGAAAGTGTACGTAGGTATTTTGAAATTGATACATTTGCTATTAATTTGATATACTGAAACACCTACTTGCAAATCAGGTCTCTGATAGTTTTACAAACATTTGCAAATTGTAATCTATTTTGAAATAGGCAGTTCAGTAGAATAAAGTTCCTTTTGGTGCTTCAGAGGTATCAAGAAAAAAAAATATGATCCTGTTGCCAAAAGATTAGCCATGTGCATTTGTGGCCACAGAGAAGGAAATGTCTCCATAATTCTAGTAGGACCTCACATTAGCATGCACATACTTACTCCTTGGAAGGAAAGTTATGACCAACCTAGACAGCATATTAAAAAGCAGAGACATTACTTTGCCAACAAAGGTCAGTCCAGTCAAGGCTATGGTTTTCCCAGTGGTCGTGTATGGATATGAGAGTTGGACTATAAAGAAAACTGAGCACAGAAGAACTGATGCTTTTGAACTGTGGTGTTAGAGAAAACCCTTGAGAGTCCCTTGGACTGCAAGGAGATCCAACCAGTCCATCCTAAAGGAAATCAGTCCTGGGTGTTCATTGGAAGGACATGTTGAAGCTGAAACTCCAATACTTTGGCCACCTGATGCGAAGAGCTGACTCATTTGAAAAGACCCTGATGCTGGGAAAGATTGAGGGCGGGAGGAGAAGGGGATGACAGAGGATGAGATGGTTGGATGGCATCACTGACTCAATAGACATGGGTTTGGGAGGACTCCAGGCAATGGTGATAGACAGGGAGGCCTGGCATGCTGTGATTCATGGGGTCGCAAAGAGTCGGACATGACTGAGCGACTGAACTGAACTTGTCAAGAAGCTTATTTTTAGGCAGAAACACTCAGTGGGCAGTGAATAACCCTTGATCTTTCCCCAACCAGCAATTAGTCCTGTTTGCTTACTACCTGAATCATCTTGTACTGTTTTGGCATAATTCTGGTAGTTTTCAACATACTTATAGCTTCAAAGCATGATTTCTCCAGATTAACATACAATGTAGTTAAGGTAAAATAACACAGCAAAGACAAATCTGTCTACTTTGGTCATTATAGAATTTTACTTAAAAGAAAAATCTCTCCTTTCTTTTCAGGGCAATGCTATTCTAGGAGTCTGCCCTGGAATAAAATTCTAATGCAAAGCCAGTCTTAAAGTACTGAACCCAAAAGAATTTGGCATAAATAAGACATGGAGTTAGCTGACATGAGATATTGCATTTATTCCATTGTTGGCGAGGACAAAACTGGGCTGTTACTGTCACAGGTGAAAAGTGTTTTCAAAAGTCTGCTCTGGTGCTTGTTAGATAAGGGGCTGCCTTAGTCTGAATAACCTGAACAAGATTTATACACATCACTGAAATGGACTCATGTTTACAGTATGTCCTTGCTCCCCAGGATTAACAGTGCAAGGGCAGTGTGAGAGACATCAAGCAAGGAAACCTCAAACAACCTTTGAGGAAGTGCTAGGAAGCTGCTTAGAAGAAAACAGATTTTCTGAATCTTCTCTGTGATTCCTCGCAGGCAACAAACTCGTTCTTGCAGCAAGAAAAGACCCTAAGCTGCTCTTATGACCTGAGTGGGGAACTTTCAGCTGGGAGAACGTTCTAACTAAAAATGGTTAAACTGTATTAAATAAATCTCAGTTCCATTGCCGTATTCTCTAGAAAAAGTAAGATGCTTTGCAGAAAAGCCATCACAGACACGAATGATGGTCCTCAGTGTGAAGTTTTTAAAGTACGCTAACATACCACCATTATGATGAAAGGAAGCCTTTATGAAAAGTGGGGATTCATACCCACTTGGTATATTTTTTCTTTTCTTTTTCTAACTGCAGAGGGATTCTTTCTTGAATGTTCTCACTCGCAGACAATTCAGCTCTTTCCTGTGCTCCTAGGGACTGAGCTATTTTCAAGTCCCTTTATGATCTATGCAGAAATTATCTCTACTTTCAAACCATCAAATGTAGTGCGTGGGTGCAATGGCAGCCATCCAGTGAGCTGAAAAGCTCTCATGACTTGGCATACAATCTTTCCCTGGGCCCTTCAGTAATGGCATTTCACTTAATACAATATGCCCCTAACTGAGTCTTAGTGATTTCAAATGAATTTAGTCTCCTTATCAATATCCTCTGTTTGGTGGTTTGCTTGCTCTTCAGTGTGCTGTGCCAATAAATCCAGCATGAGTGCTGCCTGCTTTCCTCTCAATTGTCTGGCCTTTCTCCTGTGAAAGCAAACACCAGGGAGCAGAAAAAGAGGCTCTCAAAAAACTTGTATCATAAATGTAAATATCAATAAACTTGGAAGGTTGACAAGGGCATGCTCTCAGTAGATCTGGGCATGTTGCTGACTGTTTTACAAGTGGGATACTGGAATAGTAGGAAGCCCAAGTAGCTTGCTCATCGTCCTAAAAGGACACGTCAAAATATGAATCCAGAAAAATTGTTGACCTGTTCAGAGACGAACTCCAGGAGTGCTATCACAGAGTGAGGTTGCACGGTCCTAAAAGGAAAGTATCTCAGGCTTGCCAGGGATTTCTAAATTCTACATCATCTGTATGTAAGAAATCAGAATCAGATTACAATCGATGAAGGAGTTTACTGTCCTCCACACTGAAGCCTCTTAGGAAATCTTTTCTGCTCTGTTGTTTGTTTTCTCTCTCTCTTTTTTTTTTTTCAGTATGCTTCCCTCTCTTCTGTTCTTAAATAAACTATTTTGAGATGACTAGAGATTCATATGAACCTGTAAGAAATCATGTAACAAGATCACACACACTTCTTAACCAGATTTCTCCAATGGTAATGTCTTACGAACCCATAGTACAATATGATAACCAGAGAGTGATATTGATTTAGTAAAGACATAGAGGCTTCCATCAACACAAGTATCCCTTGATTGCCCTTTTATAGCCATCCCCACACTTACTTTCCATCCCTACCATCCTGGGACCCTGAAATCACTAATCTTTTCCATTTCTCTGATTCTGTGATTTCAAAAATATTACATATGTAGAATCATGGGGCTGGGTTTTTTCATTCAGAATAATTCTGTGGAGAGTCATTCTATATGTATCAATAGTTTGTTCTTTTCCATTGCAGAGTAATATTTTTTGGTATGGATGTGCCACAGTTCATTTAACCATTCACCTGATGAAGGATATCAAGATAGTGTCTAGTTTGGGGCTATTACAAATAACATTACCATAAATATGTCTATATATATATATCTGATATATATATATCAGAGAAGGCAATGGCACCCCACTCCAGTACTCTTGCCTGGAAAATCCCATGGATGGAGGAGCCTGGTAGGCTGCAATCCTTGGTGTCGCTAAGAGTCGGGGACGACTGAGCAACTTCATTTTCACTTTTCACTTTCATGCATTGGAGAAGGAAATGGCAACCCACTCCAGTATTCTTGCCTGGAGAATCCCAGGGACAGGGGAGCTTGGTGGGCTGCCGTCTATGGGGTCACACAGAGTCAGACATGACTGAAGTGACTTAGCATAGCATATATATATATATTTCTGAGTGAACATAGGTTTTCATTTTTGGGGGGATAAATTTCCAGAAGTGTAATTGCTGGGCTACATAGTAGTCACAGGCTTATTTATTTATTTATTTTTTGAAGAAAAGTCCAAAATGTTTTTTACTGTGACTGCACCATTGTTTATTCTTAGCAGCAGTGTGTGAGTGGTCTGGTTTTTCCACATTCTCTCCAGCATTTAGTATTATCACTATTATTTTTTTGTTGTTTTAGCTACTCTGAGGTAATAGCAATATCTTGTGGTTTAATTTGCATTTCCTTAATGGCTTATGATGTTCAATGTCTTTTTGTGTGTTTACTTGCCATCAATATATTCTTTTCTTCTGTTTATCCTATTTTCTAATAGAATTTTTTATATTGAATTTTGAGAGTTCACTAAATATTCTAGATATTAGTCTTTTGTCAAATAGGAGGTTTGAAAAAATTTTCTCCTGGTCTGTAACTTGCCTTTTCATCCTTATAAAATATCTTTCACAGGGGAAAAGTTTTAATTTTATAGTCTAATGAGTTGATTTTTTGCTAATTTGGTTGTGATTTTTCTATTAGGTCAAAAAGCTCTTTACCTGTTCCTAGACTGAAAATTTTCTACCATGTTTTTTTTTTGAAAATTTTATAATTTTAAATAAATTCTGTGAACCATTTTCAGTTTTGTTTTTTTAATTAGATGTGAGACTTCGGTTATGGTTCACTTTTTGACAATGATTGTTCAGTTGCCTCAGCACCCTTTGTTGAAAAGTCTATCTTGCTTCTGTTGAAGGCTTTTGCACGTTTGTAAAAAAACACCAGCTAGCACTCCAGGTTCCATACATTCTGTAAGGAATTTAAAAGTCACCACTCTGTCCTAATGAATCTGAACAAACTGAAAATCAATAACTTAGAAATTTATCAGAAAAGTGAGGTTACAGGGCAAATTTCATTCCCCCAAATTGGAGAGACATAAAGAAAATACAGAAAATTACAATTTAGCAGAACAGAAACTCAAGCAGAACCCTCTCTGGGAGCCAGTGCTATTGTAGGACAACCAAAAGTATAATCGACAATTTGTCGGAAGCTCATTGTGGACAAATCTGAAAGTTAAAAACTTCAGGGAGACCCAGTCATGGGGGAGCTCCACACATCTGTGATTTTGCCTCCAAGATCTCTAATAGTCCTAGTAAATGTCAGAGAAAAACCCTGTCAAGCTTCCAGAAGGGCAGAGGAAAAGGAACCATTTTTAAATATACCAGAGCATTTGGTTCTTCTTAACAAAGCCACTTTCAGGAGAAACTATTTCACTAGATACTATTGGGGTTTCATCTGAGCTTACTTAAACAGAAGGGAAGGGAAATAATCAGATTCAGCTTTCTCTAGTTTTCTACGTTGGGGAAGGTAGATACCTTCAGCTTCCTCCTCCTGCCTGGCCTGAAAGACACTAGTGAAACTGACAGTCCAGGAGCACAGTCTTACAAACAGACTGATACCTAATCATCAAGGCACACTTCCCCACCCACCATACCATTACATTATTAAAGGCCTATTCACTGCAGTTTATTTTACCCAGTATATCATGTCTACTTTTCAATTAAAAATTACAAGGCATACTAAAAGGCAAAAAACAAAATCTGTAGAGACTGAATGAGCATTGGAACCAAAGTCAGATATGGCAGAAATGTTGGAATTATCAGACCAGAAATTTTTAAAAACTATGATTGGTATACTAAAGGCTTTAATTTAAAAAGTAGACAACATTCAAGAACAGACAATATAAACAAATGAAAATTCTAAGAGAAAAGTCAAAAAGAAATGCTAGAGATAAGAAAGCACGGTCACAGAAATGGAGACTGCCTTTGATGGGCTTATTAGCAGGCCAGACATGTCTGAAGACAGAATCTGAGCTTGAAGATATGCCAATAGAAACTTCCAGATTGTGGGAAAATGCTGAAGTAGGAGAACCCAGTCCCCCCATCTCACCACAAAGAGCAATGATTGAACAGCTATCCATGAACAAAATCAGTGCTAGGAGACTCTAGAGTTTACTTAGGAAGTTCTAGCAACATTGTGGAACAAAAAAAAAAAAACAAGAATAATTGCAGAATACATTAATATTATAATATGGTGATGTGTTAATTTCTTATCCTAGTGGAAAATTTTAAAAAAGTGTTAAAAAGAGCTATAGCTTCAACAGTGTGTTAATGGATACACAATATTAAAAGGTGTAACTACTGACATGAAAATTATAAAAGAGGGGAATAAAAGGATAGAGTCTGTATATGTGATAGAAGTTATCATCAGTGTAAAGTAGACATTACATGCCTAAGACATTTTATGTAAGTCTCATGGGAATCACAAGGCAAAATCTTGCCTTGTGATAGATACGTGAAAAGAAAAGCAGAATGGAATCAAAGGATATCACTATGGAAAAGCATCAATTTATAAAGGAAGACAGCAAGAAAGGAAGAAAACAAAAATGGAAGTACAAAATATCAAGAAAAAAACCAAATGGTATTGATAAGTCCTTACATGTCAATAATTATTTAATGTTAATGGATTACATTCTCCAGTCAAAAGATGCATAATGGCTGGATAGATTAAAAGAAAAAAAAAGTCCCAACTATATGCAGCCTACAAGAAACTAACTCACTTTAGCTTTCAGGACACACATAGGCTCAAAATGAAAAGATAGTAAAAGATACTCCATGTAAGTAGAAGGAAAAGAGATCAGAGATAGCTACACTTGCATCATATGAAATGGACCTGAAGCCAAAAATGATAACAAGAGACAAAAATGACCATTATAATATAACTGGGTCAATTAATTAAGAAGATATAATAATTGTAAATATACATATACCCTACTTTGGACCATCTCAGTATTTTGAACACTTACAGATCTGAAGGAAGAAATAGACAACAATACAATAATAGTAGGAGAGAGTTCAATACCCACTTTCAATAATGGGTAGATCATCCAGACAGAAAATTAACAAGGAAATGTTAGATTTGAAACATACTTTAGACCAAGTGGAACTAAGAAACTCATTGAGAGCATGTCATCCAACAGCAACAAAATGCACATTCTTCTCAAGCACATAAGGAATATTATCAAGGACGTCTATATGGTGGTGGGGGGGGGGCGGTGTTATGCATGTGTGGAGACAGGGGGTATACGGGAACTCTTTTTCCTCTCCTTCTGGAAATCTGATGACACGAGTGTTAAGACATTTTGCTATAGTTCTGTAGGTCCCTGAGGCTTTATTTATTTTAAAATTTCAGTTTTCTTTCTCTCTGTTCAGACTGAGTCACTGGTATTGTCCTATCCTTCAGTTCAGTGATTCTTTACTCTGTTTCTTCCATCCTATTGTTGAGTTCATCACTAAGTTTTTATTTCAGTTATATTTTTTAGTTTTAAAATTTCCACAAGATTCTCCTATATATTGTTGACCAAGACATCTGATAATTTGCTGTTGGTATATTTTCATTGGTTTTTTTGTTTGTAATTGCTTACTGAAGCATTTTTATGATGACAGCTTTGTCAAGTAATTCTAAAGTCTATCATCTGTTTTGGAATCTATTCTTTTCTTTTTTTTAAATCTCATTTGATACCTTCTAGTTTCTTGAGTCTCTGTCATCCCTGGGTTGGAATATATTCATTTTCATTTTTATCTAATTTGACACCTTCTAGATTCTTGATATGATGAGTGACTTTCAATTGAATCTTTGACATTTTAGTTATTATATTTTGAAAGTCTACATTTTATTTAAATTTCTTTTAGCTGACTTCTTCTGGCACTTCTTGAGCAAGGGAATGAGAGTGTCACCTCATCACTATTAGGCTTGGATAGAAATTCAGGTTCACTGCTTGCCTTTCTTTGTACTACACCCAAGGCAGGCAGTACTCCTTATTACTTCTGGGTGTGGTAGGAGTTTTGGCTCCCCACTAGGCCTTCACTGATAACTTCCTGGATGAGAGGGGTTGGAATGCCTGATTACTGCCTCCCATATTATTTCCATGGACACAGAGCAGGTAGTAGGGAAAGGAAACTCATTGCAGCAGGATGAAAGTCATGACTTTCCACTATGTCTGCTCTGACACCTCTCCAATGGATAAATGAGGAGGGATTGGATGGCTCCTTATTTTCAAGGAGGTATGGAATTCTAGGCCATGTGGTCTCAACTGATATCACTTTGGTGGGGGGTTGTAACTATCCAAAAGGAGTGAAAGTCTGAGTTTCCAACATAGCTTTTGCTGACATGCGTGGGGTAAGCCCATGATTTATTATGACTTTCTTCTTCTCTAAGAGTCTTTTGTTGTTGTTGTTACTGATATTATTAAATACTCTTTTGATATTTGTTTTATATATTGGATTGGTCAAAAAGTTCATTCAGGCTTTTCTGTAAGATGTTGCAGAAAAAACAGAATGAACTTATTGGCCAACCCAATGTATTGTCCAGGGTTGAACTGTATTTAGAGTGAAGAAAAAGAAAAAAAAAAAATGTGTCTGTTTCCTGGAAGCTGAAGACCTACCAAATGCTGATTTAATATCATCCCATGGATGTAAGAGTTGGACTATAAAGAAAGCTGAGCACCAAAGAATTGATGCTTTAGAACTGTGGTGTTGGAGAAGACTCTTCAGAGTTCCTTGGACTGCAAGGAGATCCAACTAGCCTATCCTAAAGGAAATCAGTCCTGAATATTCATTGGAAGAACTGATGCTGAAGCTGAAACTCCAATACTTTGGCCACCTGATGTGAAGAACTGACTCATTTGAAAAGACCCTTATGCTGAGAAAGACTGAAGGCAGGAGGGGAAGGGGATGAAAGAGGATGAGATGGTTGGATGACATCACTAACTCAATGGACATGAATTTGAGTAAACTCCAGGAGTTGGCAATGAACAGGGAGGCCAGGCATGCTGCAGTCCACGGGGTCCCAAAGAGTCAGACATGACTGAACTGAACTGACTGAAGGTCTGGACTTAAGCGTGACTTCCCACAGGTAAGAACTAATGCCTATTCCAAAACATTGTTTCTCCCTCTCAAGATCTCATATGATACCTGAATCTTCCAAATGTCGGATTATTTTTTTCTTTTCTCTAGTGTGAACAATGCTCAGCTACTTTGAAAAAGAGTTCAACCAGTAAAAGCTACTCATATCTGAGAACTATTCAATTAATCCATTAATTTGTTCTTTAGGAGAACTTATAACAAAGGAATCATAAAATCTAAGTTTAGGTTATAAAAAGAAGACTAGAGGCCTTCATTGGAAGAACCCTAGTGTAAGTTATAGGGCACTTGGGACAAAGGCAAGGACACTGTGCAGCTGAGAGATGACATGCAGAGACTGGCAGGGGAATCGAATAGGGGTTTCTATTTGTCACTACACTCAGTTGGGCCCTTCATGCCACTACGTTTCATTAGATCATCCATTTTCCTACTGACTATTTCAGATCTCTCCCTCTCTGTAAATCTATACCAGCTCTCTCCCCTCTTCATTGCACATCTACCTACCTACTTGTTGAATAAATGGTCATTCTACAGAGAAGACAGTACAAGAAGGGCAGAAATAGCAAACCAGAATTATTACAGGATATATCTGAGACTTCTATGTTTTCATGGTTGTTTAGTCATTAAGTTATGTTCACCTCTTTTGCAACCCCATGGACTATATATAGCCAGCCAGGCCCCTCTGTCCATGGAATTTTCCAGGCAAGAATACTGGAGTGGGTTGCTATTTCCTTCTCCAGGGGATCTTCCTGACCCAGGCATTGAACCTGTGTCTCCCGCACTGGCAGGCAGATTCTTTCCCACTGAGTTACCAGGGAAGCCCATGGAGCTTCTGTAACCTCACCCAATTCTGCTAGACAGTTTTGACCCCAAGGATCTAAGTGGGTAAAAGGCCTAAAATGTCATTTTTTTAAATGCAGAAAATATAGTGTTCAAGGGACCCAGATAAGTATTTTAAAGTTTAAAAATAAAGTTAAAAGCAATTTAATAATATAAATGTAAGTATTATGCAACTGCTTTCCTGGTTTCTTAAATCCCTGCCTTTGGAGGTGAAGTTTGGAATAGTCCTAGTTATTTGGTATAAAAGGAAGATTGCCCGGAAAATTTTATTAAAAAATCTTTTACATAGTACTTTTATTCTGGCTAGTGAAGGCCTCCACCACTTAACAAAACATGCTGTAGAGAACATTTGCATTGAAGGAGATTTGAGATTTCAAAAGGAAAGCCTGCCCACAAAAAAAACTTGAAAAAGTTATAAATAAATAAAGTTTTAAAAAAAATCATTGCAAAAAAAAAACACATAGATCACTCAATTGAGGGATCATAATCTTAATTTGGAGGGACTTGCATTTTCCAATAATTTTTCAGAAAAAAAGAAAACCAAGTTTGACTCACTGCCCACTTTTCTTAGTTTCAATTCAATAGCTCAGTCATGTGCAACTCTTTGTGACCCCATGGACTGCAGCACACCAGGCCTCCCTGTCCATCACTAACTCCCAGAGCTTGCTCAAACTCATATTCATCGAGTCAGCCATCCCATCCAACCATCTCATCCTCCCTCATCCCATTCTCCTCCTGCCTTCAATCTTTCCCAGCATCAGGGTCTTTTCAAACGAGTCAGTTCTTTGCATCAGGTGGTCAAAGTATTGGAGCTTCAGCTTCAGCATCAGTCCTTCCAATGAATATTCAGGAATGACTTCCTTTAGGATTGACTGGTTTGATCTCCTTGCAGTCCAAGGGACTCTCAAGAGTCTTCTCCAATGCCACAGTTCAAAAGCATCAATTTTTCAGTGCTCAGCTTTCTTTATGGTTCAACTCTCACATCCATACGTGACTACTGGAAAAACCGTAGCTTTGACTAGATGGACATTTGCTAGCAAAGCAATGTCTCTGCCTTTTAATATGCTGACTAGGTTGGTCATAGCTTTTCTTCCAAGGAGCAAGTGTCTTTTAATTTCATGGCTGGAATCACCATCTGCAGTGATTTTGGAGCCCAGGAAAATAAAGTCTGTCACTATTTCAATTGTATCCCCATCTATTTGCCATGAAGTGTTGGGGATGGATGCCATGATCTTAATTTTTTGAATGTTGAGTTTTAAACCAGCTTTTTCAACCACCTCTTTGACTTTCATCAAGAGGCTTTTCAGTCGCATTTCTTAGTTTACCCATTTAAAAATCCAAAGTTTTTCCAGTTTTCAAATAATTCCCCTCTCCTCTTTTGATCACTATTAAACCGTAATATTCACTTTTCCAGGGAATTCCATCATAAAATTACTATTTCAACTTTCAGACCTCAAGACTCCACCCATTTTTTATTTTTACTCCTAAAAAAACTGCACCCTTTTTAGAAGAAAAATCCACTGAAAAATTTTTCTTTAACCAAACACACAGCTGTTCTTTAAAAAAAAATGTTACAGTGAATGCTGGATGTTATTTATGAGGATAATTTTCTAATTGTTAGTTTTATTCTTTGGTTCTATAGCTTTAAAATGGGTATTTTTGATTAAAATAAAAGGGGGAAGATCAGAGGCCTGTGA
Source organism: Bos mutus (assembly GCF_027580195.1). Lineage (NCBI taxonomy): Eukaryota > Metazoa > Chordata > Mammalia > Artiodactyla > Bovidae > Bos > Bos mutus. Next base: position 64,613,350 of record NC_091627.1, read on the forward strand.
CAACTCTGAAGAAGGCTTTCTATGTCTTATACATTTACCTGCTAAAAACAACAGAGACGTCGATGCACTGTTCAGGCTATTCTGTACAGGGCATCAGCACTGTTATCTATAGGAAGAAAAATGCTTGTCATTGGTCTATTTAGGTCTCCTCATCTACATCCTTTGGCAGCATTTGAAGATATTGTCCACCTTCTTCTCTTTCCACTTACCTTGTTGACATTTTCTTTTCTCTCAGCTTTGTGTGATATGCATCTTGTCTCCATGCTTTATTTTTAATTATTTTTTTGATCCAAAAAAAATACCCTTGCCCTCTGCCTGTCCTCTCTGTTTTAATGAGTTTAAGACAATTCCTTTTGTTATTTGTTTTGAATAGTTAATACATTCTCATGTTTCAAAAATCAAAACAATAGCACAAGGTATATACTGACAAGATTCCCTTTCACTTGGTCCTTATTTTCCTTGCCACCATACATGATCACCTTGATCAATTTTGAATGTTTTAGTGTTTTTTAATATTCAAATAAATATTTATTTAAAATATATATTCTACTTTTCCATATGTTTTTACACAGAGGATGGTACTCTTTATAGACTGTTCTGAACCATGTGTTTTTTACTTAATATATATTATTAATCTTTGCATATTACTACAGCTTTTCAATAGTTATATAATATTTCATTTTACTGATATATCTTAGTTTACCTAGCCACTCCCCTCCTGATGAATACTTGCTTTGTTAAAAAAAAAATCACTCTAATTGATAGCATATGTCAATTTGGACATATAGGGGTGAGCCTGTAAGTTCTTGGAAGTGGGATGGTTGGGATAATGTCTCTTCTATTATAAGCTTTAGCTTATCACTATTAATAAACTTACAGACTTCAATTTATCTCTACTATCTGGATTCATCCCTCACTTACATCTTGTACTTGAGAATCTACCCAAGCTTCTCTCTCAAATTGTCAAATACCTTCTACACATTGTTACTTCAATGTTCTGTGGACACTTCAAATTTGTCATTTATCATGTTGAATTTATCCTTTTATATTTTAATTCTCTAACCTGGTGCTCCTTTGGTTGTTCTCTTACCTATGAAGTATTTTTTACATTAAAAAAAAAAAAAAAGCGCTTTCTTTTGATCCCTTTTATTCCCTGCCTTTCCTTAAAACACAAACTAGTTGTTTGGTCAAATGCTCCATTCTCTTTCCAATTCTTCATTTTGCCTCCATTTGATTCAGGTACAATATGAAAACCGGAAGGGGGGTCATTTCCTAGACTCTTCATATCCCACATTTTTCTTTATCTCAGACCTGAATTAAACAATAATGGAACGATTCTGCCTGCTGCTTGAAAAGGCGACATAAGATAACATGTGATGATTCCACATTTAGTAGATTAGATGTCTCTCTGTTACCAGGACTTTAAAAATGAGTACCATAAAAAACAAATTTCTCACTCATAGATGTTACTCAATTAAATGACTGGTACTCAGTTGAACTTTCTGCCTTTTCAGTTTATTTTGGCTTGTGTCATCTGTTAACTTGAAAACACATTTAACTCTGGGTCATACATTTGGTAGTCACCACATGATTTCCCTGCTATAAAATGCTATGAAATAATAACTGGTATGGAATTAACCAGGGCATTCAAACCACAGAGCTGCTAGATACATTTCATTTCCAGTGGGAATGTTAAACTTTCAAGGAAACCATTAGCTCTGGCCACAGTATTGGGATTGGCCTATTTTATCCTATTTTATTTACTTAGTTCCAAATAAGCAATCTTGACTTTTGAAAAAATTCTATTAACTTTTGACAAAATTAACTTAGTTTTTAGGCAGGTAGAGCCTTTGTCCAACATCAAAGGGTTAAGCCTTAGTGGAGAATGAGCGTACCTAATTTTATCTGTTTGAGACATACCCTCATATTTGTCATTTTGTAGAAGTCTTATCTGTCACAATTCTCCTACATCACTTGCTTTTCAGAGTTAATATAGAAAACACATCTAGAGGTAACATATAAATATCCAATAGCAGAATAGGTTCTTCCTGAAAAAATCTTTCTGCTATACTAATCTGTAGAAGAGAACATGAAAATTACACATATATTGATCAAACACTGATAACTAAAGAGGGATATACAATGATCAAGAATACTCCGGTTAGTGTGTAATTATATAAGATAGCATTGGCCAACTAAATTTGAATTTTGAGGGCAGAGCAATTCTACTGAAAAAGCTATTTTTAAAACTATAATGGGTTTTGACTTGTGATTCTAAAATGGACAAATCTGACCATAATAAGACCTCCTCAAGGAACAGGTTGTACACCAATATACTTATTAACAACTTCCTATTTATATTAAATATCAGAGGAACTAACTAGTTGTCAGTGGTAATGAACTGAAGACCATGTATTTGCAGCAATTTTGACAACGTAGTAGTAGCATAATCAGAGGGGGTCTGGAAATTTATCTGCTTGTGGAGAAGTGGCATATTTACCCATTCTGCAAAAGAACTTAAATTCAACCTCTTTCACTTTTAAAAATAAACAAACCTGAGTTCTGCCATTTGGTAAAAATTAGTCATGTGAAAGGGCACACACATGATACACACACACACAAACACATACTGACTTATGTGTATTTTTTTAGGTTGACTGTTTTAAACTTAAAAACATAGTTCAAGTTATACTTTATAGAAAAGTACTGTTACCTCTACTACTACAGTTTGCAAATACAATTGCATGGCAAACAACCACAAAATTGTATATTAGGTGCATGACAAAAATATTATTGTAAATCAATTCTTACATTGGTAAATTATAGAAACAATACGCCTCTATTTTTAAACAACAGTGCTATGGCAAACCGGTCATAATATGCTTAAGTTACTACCATAAGCAATAGATTTGGAGCATTATGAGTTAAACATATACTTTTTTAAGTTCGGTGAATTATGTGGATTAATTCTGAACATTTCTGACTGAACTAGTGAATCAAAACAGAACTTGCCACATTCTCTACAAACAACAATATAGACAATGTTTATAGAAATACCAACTCAGATACACACTGAATCATTTTGGGGGATAATGATGTGTAGGACAGCATTCACTTTAATGCAAGAACCTCAAATGGGCAGTTCAAGGACATTTCTAATTTGCAGAAAGTGAAGAGGAACTAAAAAGCCTCTTGATGAAAGTGAAAGAGGAGAATGAAAATTTGGCTTAAAGCTCAATATTCAGAAAACTAAGATCATGGCATCTGGTCCCATCATTTCATGGCAAATAGATGGGCAAACAGTGGAAACAGTGTCAGACTTTATTTTGGGGGGCTCCAAAATCACTGCAGATGGTGACTGCAGCCATGAAATTAAAAGACGCTTACTTCTTGGAAGGAAAGTTATGACCAACCTAGACAGCATATTAAACAGCAGAGACATTACTTTGCCAACAAAGGTCCATCTAGTCAAGGCTATGGTTTTCCCAGTGGTGATGCATGGATGTGAGAGTTGGACTGTGAAGGAAGCTGAGCACCGAAGAATTGATGCTTTTGAACTGTGGTGTTGGAGAAGACTCTTGAGAGTCCCTTGGACTGCAAGGAGATCCAACCAGTCCATCCTAAAGGAGATCAGTCCTAGGTGTTCATTGGAAGGACTGATGCTAAAGCTGAAACTCCAATACTTCGGCCACCTCATGCAAAGAGTTGACTCATTGGAAAAGACCTGATGCTGGGAGGGATTGGGGGCAAGAGGAGAAGGGGACAAAGGATGAGATGGCTGAATGGCATCACGGACTCGAAGGATATGAGTTTGAATGAACTACGGGAGTTGGTGATTGACTGGGAGGCCTGACATGCTGCAATTCATGGGGTCGCAAAGAGTTGGACACGACTGAGCGACTGAACTGACTGAAATTTGTTTTCAAGACCTAAAAACATGGTTTTGAAAAAAATTCAAGAGCCTACACTGGGCATAGAATGCTATTTAAATTGAATTTATAATCTGTTTAGGGTGTATGAAGTTATGCTATAATGTACAAACTCCACAGGACTTGAACTTTTGAACCATAGCCTATTTTTCTTTTCTTTTTTTTGTATCTTTATTTTCTCCCTTTTAAATCCTGGAAGACATGAAGCAGAATATGATCCAACAGAAACTGTTAAGAGTAGAAAAATCTGAAAAATATTATCCTCGAGATAATATAATACAGATTATCTATAAATATACTGCCCAGATGAAATACAAACGTTTATATATACCTAAAAATGCATGTAAATACAGGTATTCATACACACAGATTTTACAAAAATCAAAATACATAGTTCAGTTCAGTCGCTCAGTTGTGTCCGACTCTTTGCAACCCCATGAACCTCAACACGCCAGGCCTCCCTGTCCATCACCAACTCCCAGAGTCCACCCAAACCCATGTCCATTGAGTCAGTGATGCCACTGAACCATCTCATCCTCTGTCGTTCCCTTCTCCTCCCACCTTCAATCGTTCCCAACATCAGAGTCTTTTCAAATGCGTCAGCTCTTTACATCAGGTGGCCAAAATATTGGAGTTTCAGCTTCAACATCAGTCCTTCCAATGAACACCCATACTGATCTCCTTTATGATGGACTAGTTGGATCTCCTTGCAGTCCAAGGGACTCTCAGGAGTCTTCTCCAACACCACAGTTCAAAAGCATCAATTCTTCTGTGCTCAGCTTTCTTTATAGTTCAACTCTCACATCCAAACATGACAACTGGAAAAACCATAGTCTTGACTAGACAGATCTTTGTTGGCAAAGTAATGTCTCTGCTTTTTAATATGCTGTCTAGGTTGGTCATAACTTTCCTTCCAAGGAGTAAGCGTTTTTTAATTTCATGGCTGTAATCACCATCTGCAGTGATTTTGGAGCCAAGAAAAATAAAGTCAGCCACTGTTTCCACTGTTTGCCCATCTATTTGCCATGAAGTGATGGGACCAGATACCATGATCTTAGTTTTCTGAATGTTGAGCTTTAAGCCCACTTTTTCACTCTCCTCTTTAACCTTCATCAAGAGACTCTTCAGTTCTTCTTCACTTTCTGCCATAAGGGTGGTATCATCTGCATATCTGAGGTTATTGATATTTCTCCCGGCAATCTTGATTCCAGCTTGTGCTTCCTCCAGCCCAGCATCTCTCATGATGTACTCTGCATATAAGTTAAATAAGTACGGTGACAATGTACAGCCTTGACATACTCCTTTTCCTATTTGGAACCAGTCTGTTCCATGTCCAGTTCTAATTGTTGCTTCCTGACCCCATGTGTAGATTTCTCAAGAGGCAGGTCAGGTGGTCTGTTATTCCCATCTCTTTCAGAATTTTCCACAGTTTATTGTGATCCACACAATCAAAGGCTTTGGCATAGGTCAATAAAGCAGAAATAGATGTTTTTCTGGAACTCTCTTGCTTTTTTAATGATCCAGTGGATGTTGGCCATTTGATCTCTGGTTTCTCTGCCTTTCTACATAAACTTTCTATAATTTATATACAATATATTTTTTCCCATAACATCATATGAACTCATCTCTAATGTTCATATCTGTTTGGTAGAAATACTATATATGATGTGTTACTGTGTATTTCTTTGTAACCCAACTCTGAAATCTTGATATCAGTTTGGTGAGATTATTTCAACACAGCTATGAAAAAAATACTACAAAAAAAAAAAAAAAAAAAAAAAATACTACAAACCAGTGCTGGAATTATTGTCCTGTTTCCTTTCAAGAGGTAATGAAGTAATGGAGAAAACATTAATGATACAAGTTTTTTAAAATATACCATGTTTATAATGCTTATATTATGAATAGTGACAACACCGAAGTAGTAATTCTCACACTATTCAAGAAGTCAATTATCGTATGTAGCAAGGAAGTTCTTACTGAAGAATGAGTGACATGCTGACTTTTGTTCTTGTCCCTTTTGTTTCCTTTTGTCTTAACATAAAATTTAAATATCAACAAATATCAATATTCATGTGAGAACTAAATCCAGAGAACCAGTTGTTAAACAGCATGCTACTTATGCCTCCCACATTCCACATCCACACCATCACTGAATATTAATAATTCTAAAAATCATTTATTCCTTGGAAAATTAAAAGTAGCATGTCATTGCAGAGCAATTTTTCATATACTTATTGGATAATTTAATTTCTTTTTTGCATGAAAATTGTTTCTATTCGTCCACATTTTTACTGGGGTTATAATGCTTATTTTATTAATTTGCAAGAGCTTTTTTAAAACATGGGGCATAGTAACTTCTTGTTAATATTTGTTGAAAACATTTCTACCAGTTTCTCTTTGTTGCGTAACATTTATGTATTTTTGATATAATGTTTCTGCCTTTTTGAATGTGCATTTTCCTAATCCACAAGTAGTTAAATATTCATTCATCTATCTTCTCTTATGTGGTAATCATTTCTGTGTTTAATGTCTCAGCATATCCAGGTGTTTTTTATACATATTTTCACTAATACCCATTTTTTCTAATCCAATTTATTGACTAATTCTACCCTTGTTATTCTGTGATGTTTCTTTTTTCATTAGCCAAGTTCTTATTTTGACTAAGTATAACCTTCCAAAACTAAACCAGTAAGAAACAGAACATATGAATAGACCAATCACAAGCACAAAAATAAAAACTGTAATAAAAAAATCTTCCAACAAGCAAAATCCCAGGGCCAGATGGCTTCACAGGTAAATCCTACCAAAAATTTAGAGAAGAGCTCAAACTCTATACTGCTCAAACTATACTGCTCAAACTCTTTCAGAAAATTGCAGAGGAAGGAAAAGTCCTTAACCTACTCCATGAGGCCACCATCACCCTGATACCGAAACCAGATGAATATGTCACAAAAAGAAGACAATTACAGGCCACTATCACTGATGAACATAGGGCAAAAATCCTCAACAAAATTCTAGCAAACAGAAACCAATAATACATTAAAAGGATCATACATCATGATCAAGTGGGCTTTATCCCAGGGTTGCAAGGATTCAATATACGCAAATCAATCAATGCTATACACCATATTAACAAATTGAAAGATAAAAACCATATGATCATCTCAATAGATGCAAATAAAGCTTTCAACAAAATTCAACACCAATTTATGATTTTTTAAAAATCTCCAAAAATTAGGCATAGAAGGATCATACCTCAACATTTTAAAGGCCATACATGACAAACATTATTTGTCAGCAAACATTATTCTCAACAGAGAAAAACTGAAAACATTTCCTCTAATATCAGGAATAAGACAAGGGTGCCCACTCTCACCACTATCAAGATCAGATTTAGAGCTGTTTATTAGGTCTCATTGATGCAGCTACTAAATGTTAGCATAAATGAAAACATTACTTTACAACCTTCTAGGGCAAGTCTCAGCCCTCTCTCATCAGTGCATTCTTAGTAATTCCTTCTTACTGCCTTTTTCTAATCTTAGTATCAAATTTGGTTATTAGTCTGCAAAACTACATATCCATTGGGGCTTGAATAAATTATGCTTTAAATATATTAGATTGGTATCTTTGCAATATTCAAATATTCAAATAAGATAATGATGAACACATCTGTTTTCATTTGTCAGGTTTCACTCACCCCTTCTACACTACCACCACAATTATTCATTGTGTTCATTAAGGGCAGCAGTCAAAAATCAGGACCCTGCTCTCATCAGTCTTGAGGGACAGAGATTATAATTTTTTTTCATAATTATATAAGAGGTGCTTTAAGAAAAATTAAAGGGTAAACAGTGATTGTGAGGAAAGACATTTTATTTAAATAGTATTTCTATTATTTCTGGATACAAATACTCAAGCATAGACAAGCATACATACATAAAAATATATACATACACAGAAAGTTTTTTGAGGGAAAAAAAACATCATCCAGTTGGTTATTCAGAATCTTTCTATGTGCGCCTATCTTTAATCTGGTCATTTTCTAATATAACAAAGTTTCATTTGCTTTTATTGGTTTTCTATGTCATAAGGATGACATCTATGAATAACAGAAATGTAATGTTGTGTTCTACCATTGATTACACCTCTAAATCCTGTTTTTAATTTTCTTGCATTACCCACAATTTTCAGAAAAAACAAATAGTGGAAGCAGCGGTCAAACTTTTTTCTTCCCCTCAACAAAATCCTTTGATGAATTTATTTAGTATTTATTCATCTGTACTATACTGTTAGTTTCAGATAGTCTTATTTGTGTTAGTTCTATACACTCGGTTCTGCTAGAATACAACTGCTTTCTTAAGAATATGATTTCAAACTCTGAATTAAACAGAGTCACAGCTCACAGAACCTTCCAGAGCCCACTCAGCAAACTCTGAATTAAACAGAACCAGAACTTCACCGGAAGGCTCCAGGCTCACAGAACCTTCTGGAGTCCACACAACAAACTCAGAATTAAATGGAACCATAGCACAGAACCTTCCAGAGCCCATGCAGCAAACTCAGAATTAAACAGAACCAAAGCTCACAAAATTTTCTGGCGTCCATGCAGCAAACTCTGAATTAAATGGAACCAGAACTCACCAGGAGGCTCCAGGCTCACAGAACCTTTGGGAGTCCACCACGCTTCCCCTCCCTGCCACGTTTGGTGCTCAGGTTGTCCCCGTCATTGGGCAGGACTGTCCTTGCCCTCCATTCTGGGCAGGCTGGCTGCTCTGGTACCCCGCTGAGGCTGCCAGGCACAGATGCTGCTGAGGAGGAGCTGGTTTGCATGACTGCCTCTCCCTATAGCAGGGTGGGACCCGATCTGCCTCCTCCTTGTAGACCACATGGGTGTCCATTGGAATCACCTGGATCTTGTTGAAAGTGCCAAATCCTAGGTCCTTGGCAGTTGCAGCAGATTATTGTTAGAGAATCCACATTTGGCAAGGTTCTCAATTATCTACAACTACAAAACAAATCGCTCCAGATGCTAAAAGTGAAGTGAATTCGCTCAGTTGTGTCTGACTCTTTGCGACCCCATGGACTATAGCCTACCAGGCTCCTCCATCCATGGGATTTTCCAGGCAAGAATACTGGAGTGGGTTGCCATTTGCTTCTCCAGGGGATCTTCCCGACCCAGGGATCAAATTCGGGTCTCCCAGATTATAGGATGACGCTTTACCATCTGAGTCACCGGAGAAGTCCCAGATGCTATAACCAGTAAATATTTATGACATCACACTGTTTCTCAGGGTAAGGTGAAACCTCATCGGGTGGCTCCAGCTTTGTTCTTTGTGACGCTGCAGTAGGATTTGGTCAAGGCTTGTGTGGTACCCCAGGGGACCACTGGAGTGTCCTTACAGTATGGCAGCCAGGCCCAAACACACAGCAAGTGGTCCACAGGAGCCAGGAGAAAGTCCCCGTGCCTCCAAATACACCTGTGTCATTGCACAAGTGTGCCTCACTCGACCTGGGAGAAATGACCAGGGTGCTAACTGCCAACAGGGCAGGCTCACTAGAACCAGCATGAGGCTGCTGACCGTACCAGTCACAGTGAGGAAGCACTAGCTTCTCCCTGAGCTCACATCCCTGTTGCAGGGGTTCGGGAAGGTTTTTGAGATTTGTTGGTGTTGGTGGCATGAAGCCTCCTTCGAGGCAATGGGCTGCTCACATCAGCCAGTCCTGGAAAGGCCTAGCTTCTCCCCTGCTGCAGATGCCCATTGGATGAACTCACAGACCTGCCCACACATGGGGCTGTTTGAACAGTGCAGTAGCCCGTGATCACCACTGACTTCCCAAAGAGATGAGGTGACTAACTCTTCCCCTGGCATCTCCGTTCCTCCACATTCCATCAGCACATGGTTTTGTCCAATTTCTGTTTTTTTTATCCTTGGTGGGTGTGAAATGGATCTCATAGTTTTCATATGTATTTCCAAGGTAACTAATAAGGCTTATTAGACATTTAGATTTCCTTTGTGTGAAATAGCTATTTTTCTACTACACTTTCTTTCTTGACCATTGGCATTCTTTATAAAGTTTGGATATTAATCTTTTACAATTACATGTGTTACAAATCAAAAATAAGTTAATGCTGGGTAAAATTACCAGATGCTAGGAGAGATGCAAATGGCTGATTAACTCTCCCCTCCATCCTGAGTATTCAAACCCTGAGCAATAATTACTTGGCCTCACTCAATAGGCATAGTCTTGGAGGAGATTTTCGTTTGTGAAAAATTAGTATGGGAATGAGGTGCCACTCTACTGTATAGCCAAGACAGTCCCGTGGAGCAGGGGTCCCCAACCCCTGGGCCATGGACCTCCTGTTAGATCAGTGGCAGCATTAGATTTGAAATAAAGTGCACAATAAATCTAATGTGTTTGAGTCATCCCCAAACCATCCTCCCAACCCCTGGTCATTGGAAAAACTATCTTCCACAAAGTCAGTCCCTGGTGCCAAAAAGGTTGGGGACCGCTGCCTTGGAGAATATGCTTCATTGTAGAGAAAGATTTAAAAGACCCTCTAAGTTAAAAAATTTAGGGCAATCCTTGCCAGTGAAAGCTTGTGTGTAGGTGTAGGTATGTTAAATGGGTGTGTATTTGCTGCCTAGCAACATTTGCATTTCCACTTTGTGTGCAATGGGGAGATCCCTTGTTGGGATATAGAGATACGGTCCCATGCAGGGGGAGAGAACCTGGCTCCATGGGCAAAACTTATTCTAACACCTTAGGAGGTGTGGTTGGGTTCTTCCTTAGTGTGGCCCACCTGGCACTGTGCTAAAACTTAGGGAGAAATAGCTGAGCATATGAGTGTGATCTAAAAGAAGAAAGTCCTCAGAGCTCAGAGGAATGCTGTTGGTGTAATGGGAAGGAAGGAACTGAGTCAATAAAAGCATCGTAGCAGCCATGGACAAATTTCCTCCATCAGAATGTTCAGGACCACCTGTAACTTCACGTGGCAGAGACTCAAGCCACAGTATTAGTGTACTGGTCATGCTTCCTGTTTTCTCTCTCTTCCTGATTTCCTATAGCAGGACTGGTCTTCTTTGCACTAATTCAATAGTATTCCTGCCCAAGGAGGGTAGTTGGGGGAGGTTTTGGGAAATAGGGGGACCTCCTGTCACTGTCACTAGAGACTTCCCTGGTGGCTCAGACGGTAAAGCATCTACCTACAATTCGGTAGACCCAGGTTCAAACCCTGGGTCATGAAGATCTCCTGGAGAAGGAAATGGTAACCCACTCCAGTATTCTTACCTGGAAAATCCCATGGATGGAGGAGCCTGGGAGGCTACAGTCCATGGGGTTGCAAAGAGTCAGACACGACTGAGCGACTTCACTTTCCTGTCACTGTGGGCAGGTGGGTGCTCAAGCAATAAACTGAATAAATCAAAATGTAGTGATTGTGTTTGTACTCCAAGCTAGTAAAGTGGATAATCCCAGATACACTACTGACATGGTTTTCTACCAAGTGAGTCAATTTCCTTTTGGTCTTTCCCTAAGTTTCTTAAAAGTATTCCCACAATTGTTGTTGTTCCGTCACTATGTCATATCTGACTTTTTGCAACCCCATGAACTGCAGCACGCCAAGCTTCCTCGTTCTTCACTATCTCCCGGAGTTTACTCAAACTCATGTCCATTAAGTCAGTGATGCTATCTAACCATCTTATCCTCAGCTGCCCCCTTCTCCTCTTGCCCATCTTTGCATGAAATAGTCCCTTGGTATCTCTAATTTTCTTACAGAGATATCTAGCCTTTCCCTTTCTATTGTTTTCTTCCATTTCTTTGCACTGTTCATTTAAGAAGGCTTTCTTATCTGTCCTTGCTATTCTCTGGAATTCTGCATTCAGTTGGGTATATGATTCCCTTTCTCTTTTGCTTTTCCTTTCTCTTCTTTTCTCAGCTATTTGTAAGGCCTCCTCAGACAACCACTTTGCCTTCTTGCATTTCTTTTTCTTTAGGAAGGTTTTGGTCACCACCTCCTGTCCAATTTTACAAACCTCTGTCCACAATTTTTCAGGCACTCGGTCTACCAAATCAAATCCCTTGAATCTATTGGTCACCTCTGCTGTATAATCATGAGATTTGATTTAGGTCATACCTGAATGGTCGAGTAGTTTTCCCTACTTTCTTCAATTTAATCCTGAGTTTCACAATAAGTTGTTGATGATCTAGCCAACAGTCTGCTGCAGGTCTTATTTTTGCTGACTGTATAGAGCTTCTCCATCTTCAGCTGAAAATATAATCAATCTTATTTTCTTATTGACCATCTGGTGATGTTCATGTGTGAAGTCATCTCTTGTGTCGTTGGAAGAGGGGTTTGCTATGATCAGTAAAGCACACAGCCTATCACTGAGAAAAATGGACACGGAATGTAATAATGAGACCGAACAGGAAACCTGAAAAAAAAAAAAGAAGAAGAAACATAATCTTATAGATTCAGTTATCTCAACAAAAAATAAGTCGTTTGTGGCTAAACAATTGCAGAGTTAAATGAATGTTTTCTACCCTGAAGGATTATTCATGATAGTTATATGATTATAAACATATACTTATAAAACATAAATATTGAAGAGAAATTCTGAGTTTGGTTACATCTGTCCTTTATTCTAGTAAAATTATTTCCCTGTTGTGTCATTAATGTATTTCTTCTACATTTCCAAAATCTTTATAAACTTTGTCCCCTATGTTTCAGGAACAAAGTCTACAGCCACTAAAAATTAGCTATTCTGAGTGGAGATCTTGCCTTCCCTCTCTCCCTGACTTCCTCTCTCCCACCCTCCTCCCTCCCTTCCTTCCTTCTTTCCTTCTTCCCTGTCTCCTCCTTCCTTGCTTTCCTTCCCCCACCATAGTGCTATTTTTCTCTATTTGCTAGTTTAATTTTCAATCACATAATAGTAATGTCTTGAAAGTCTGAAAAAAGAAATCATTTGTAAAATTTTTCTGATTTTAAAGTTAACCCACGACAGTTTCACATTGTTTTCTGAGCAATTGGGTTGGTTTCTATTTTTTATTTCACTTAGTTTTACATAAAATCTTCCAAGAGGTAGTGCAGTGTGGTGGTAAGGAACAGGAACTCTGAAGCCACATCTTCTAATCCCAGGTTTGCCATTTACCAGCTGTTTCAGTTCAGTTCAGTCTCTCAGTCGTGTACGACTCTTTGCGACCCCATGAATCGCAGCACGCCAGGCCTCCCTGTCCATCACCAACTCCCAGAGTTCACTCAGACTCACGTCCATTGAGTCAGTGATGCCATCCAGCCATCTCATCCTCTGTCGTCCCCTTCTCCTCCTGCCCCCAATCCCTCCCAGCATCAGAGTCTTTTCCAATGAGTCAACTCTTCGCATGAGGTGGCCAAAGTACTGGAGTTTCAGCTTCAGCATCATTCCTTCCAAAGAAATCCCAGGGCTGATCTCCTTCAGAATGGACTGGTTGGATCTCCTTGCAGTCCAAGGGACTCTCAAAGTATTCTCCAACACCACAGTTCAAAAGCATCAATTCTTCAGTGCTCAGCCTTCTTCACAGTCCAACTCTCACATCCATACATGACCACAGGAAAAACCATAGCCTTGACTAGACGAACCTTTGTTGGCAAAGTAATGTCTCTGCTTTTGAATATGCTATCTAGGTTGGTCATAACTTTCCTTCCAAGGAGTAAGCGTCTTTTAATTTCATGGCTGCAATCACCATGTGCAGTGATTTTGGAGTCCAAAAAAATAAAGTCTGACACTGTTTCCACTGTTTCCCCATCTATTTCCCATGAAGTGATGGGACTGGATGCCATGATCTTCGTTTTCTGAATGTTGAGCTTTAAGCCAACTTTTTCACTCTCCACTTTCATTTTCATCAAGAGGCTTTTTAGTTCCTCTTCACTTTCTGCCATAAGGGTGGTGTCATCTGCATATCTGAGGTTATTGATATTTCTCCCGGCAATCTTGATTCCAGCTTGTGTTTCTTCCAGTCCAGCGTTTCTCATGATGTACTCTGCATATAAGTTAAATAAGCAGGGTGACGATATACAGCCTTGACGTACTCCTTTTCCTATTTGGAACCAGTCTGTTTTTCCATGTTAACCTTGGTTAAATTACCTAACTTCTCAATGTCTCACTTTCCTTATGTGTGAACTACCTTACTTATCATATAGTTCTATCTGAGAACAAAATATTGTAATATATTTAAAGGTCTTTAGAACACCGTCTCGCACTAGATAAGAACTCAAATATATTAGCTATTGTAATGGTTTCTATAATCTCCATATTTGTAGATCATTTTCCATAGTGTTTTCACACTTAAGAGGCCCATTATTTGGAAATATCCATTCCATCATATATAGAATTTTTATTCTTACTTTTACAACAAATTTGTTCAAAGTTAAATATTGTGTTTTATGTGTTTTGATTTTGTGTGTCTCATTCACTCTGTAAAGAATAACCTCTTTATCTTCTTAGTAACTTAGAAACTTATACTATAGAAATTAGACAGTTTGTTGGTTTATGCATGTATTATTTTGCTTTCTTCTTATTTTCACTAAGTTTATGTTTCATTCAGAAGATGTCATGAATTTATAAGTTCTAATGTTTTTAATGCAAAGGCCATAGTTTGAATGTTTTATAGTATGTTCAATTATATAACTGATTCCAAATTCACCTTAGTTCTTTAGAATGTTTTTTTGTTGAAGGGAGAGAGGAAATTTTATTATTAATCATGTTAGTTAACTTTTTGTTAGCTACTACAAACTACTGAAGCCCAGGGCTGTGCACCTAATTATTTGAATGTTTTGGCAATTATTGAGATTTTCTGCCTGATATAGTATGCTTTTAAAGAGTTTCATATATACAACAAAATAAAATATACTCTTTGGTGACTGCAACCCACATTTCAAGTAATCTTATTAATGATCTTGATATAATCCAAATCACCTATTTTATTGCATTTTTTGGTGTGTGCTTATTTGAGTCATCAAAGGCTGACAGAGATGTATTAATCTCTCCCACAAATATTGAGCTTCTGTCATTTTGTCTTTGAATTTCTAATAGGTTTGTGCCCTACATTTCTAAGCTATGCTGTTGGGTCCTACAAAGTCATGACTGTTACATATTCATTTTGGATTATGTTCAGTGGTTTGCTAGCAAATGTTTAACAATCAGGTCTCTAGGGGTGGGGAGGGGCGGCAAGACAAGAGCTGATTTGAAACATTTACCAAATTCTAAGGATTAAATACTACTGCCATGGCCAATTTCAAACTACCTATGTGATATCAATGAATTTGAAGTTGGTAATATATATATTATATACATATATATATATATATGTATACATAAAACTGACTCTCATAACCAGCAATACAACACTGAATATCTTTTCTCAACACAAAGTCATCATCATTGTTCTGGCTTTTTTCAAAAATTCTATATTACTGACATTAATGTTGACATTCAAAACTTACAATTTGCCTAGTATATCTTTTACCCAATATTCTTTTATGCTCTCTAATTACCATGACATATTTTAGGTAGGTATAGTTAGTACATACATGGCTTTTTAATAGTGCCAACCAGAGATGTTTTTAGTTTTATCCGTTTACACTTATTTTGATAATTAACGTGTTTCATATTCCTCTTATAATTTTAATATTTTTAATTTAATAAGTTTTCCTTTATTTTACAGAGATGAGAGTTTTATTTTATTATGAGAGCTATTTCATTTGTTTTGTATTTTCTCCAAAAATATTATTTGTTCTACCTTGAGTTTTGTTCAATTTAATGTTTGTCTTTTAAATAACATTAAACTATATTTTCAAAGTAGCAAAACCAAGAATGTTGTCCCTCAGCATTTAGTTCCAAATTTTTTAATTAACATTTTAATTATATCTATAATATTATGGGCTTCCTAAGTGGCACTATTGGTAAAGAACCTACCTGCCAATGCAGGAGACATAATAGACACTGGTTCGGTCCTGGATTGAGAAGATCCCCTAGAGGAGGGTATGGCAACCCATTCCCGTTTTCTTGCCTGGAGAATCCTGTGGACATAGGAGCCTGGAGGGCTACAGTTCATAAGGACGCAAAGAGTTGGACATGACTGAAGAGACTTAGCACACACAAATAATATAAACAGGCTGTAGTTGGATTTTTTAAATCCAGTTTAAGAATTTTGTCTTGTCAAGATAATTCATTCATTCCACACTTATTGTGATCGCTGCTTTTGTCTACTTATTTTGTTGTTTGCATTTCATGATTATTTCTAATTTTGTTGAATTTTTTTCTTTTTTTAAATTTCTCTGAATAAGAATAAAGAATTTTATTTCTTTGAGCAGATTGGAAATTCTGTTTTCCATTTTTATTCTAATAGTTGCTTCCTTAAATTTACAAATAGTTATAGTCTCTATTCAACTAAAATTTAATTGATATCAGCTTCTGATTTCTAACTTAGAGTAACAAGGTCCAAATTTAATTTCTCACAATAAACAAAAAACTAGACAAAATATATGAGGTAACGTTTTCAGAAAAGCAGAGCAAGACTGTGATCCTATGAAGAAAATAAACAAATAATTTATCTTAGGTCTGCCCCAATTATATTTTGCATTATATTTTCTTTCTAACATCTATATCTGACTTGTACATTATATTTTGTATTTGGTTATACTCACACAAATTATTTTTCAACACATATTGGTTGCAATACTAGTTTCAATGTTTATAATGTTAACATTTGAACATATTATCCAATATTATATTTCCCTTTTTTGACTTGGTATCTTGATTTATTTCTCAATTGCCAGGAATAGGTCACTAATAAGTCTTTAAATAATTTTTAAGAATGAAAATGGATGCTAAATTTGTCTTTCCATACATATCTGGAATGACTATTTTCAGATCAGATCAGATCAGATCAGTCGCTCAGTCGAGTCCGACTCTTTGCGACCCCATGAATCGCAGCACGCCAGGCCTCCCTGTCCATCACCAACTCCCGGAATTCACTCAGACTCACGTCCATCAAGTCAGTGATGCCATCCAGCCATCTCATCCTCTGTCGTCCCCTTCTCTTCTTGCCCCCAATCCCTCCCAGCATCAGAGTCTTTTCCAATGAGTCAACTCTTCGCATGAGATGGCCAAAGTACTGGAGTTTCAGCTTTAGCATCATTCCTTCCAAAGAAATCCCAGGGCTGATCTCCTTCAGAATGGACTGGTTGGATCTCCTTGCAGAAATTTGAAATTCTATTTTACACATTTTAATAATAAATGTTTCCTTTAAGATGTTCACAGACTATTACTGCATAGTCTCATCTTGTTCATTGATGTGAAGAAAAAGTCTCAGGCCAGACTCAGTTTTGTTTACTGGAGGTAGCCTATGTATAATGCTTGAATGTTTGCAGGTGTTTAAACTTCTAATTCAAAATGTTTCTCTTTTCTTTTTTTAGTTCTTTATTTTGCTTCTGTTGTATTTTCCCCCTAGTCTTTCTCTGCTGCTGCTGCTGCTAAGTCGCTTCAGTCGTGTCCGACTCTATGCGACCCCATAGACGGCAGCCCACCGGGCTCCCCCATCCCTGGGATTCTCCAGGCAAGAACACTGGAGTGGGTTGCCATTTCCTTCTCCAACGCATGAAAGTGAAGTCTCTCAGTCGTGTCCGACTCTTAGCAACCCCATGGACTGCAGCCCACCAGGCTCCTCTGTCCATGGGATTTTCCAGGCAAGAGTACTGGAGTGGGTGCCATTGTCTTCTCCAGTCTTTCTCTAAAATACCAGTTTTCCATAGTTGTGTCATCTTTTTTTCATTAAATCCTCTCATAATTTTTTATTTCTTTATTATTCTGGGAGAACTCTCCCCCCCCCATCCCGAGGGGTACCTAGCTTCAGTTCTTTTTTTTTTAATTTATTTATTTTTTATTGAAGGATAATTGCTTTACAGAATTTTGTTGTTCTCTGTCAAACCTCAACATGAATCAGCCATAGGTATACATACATCCTCTCCCTTTTGAAGCTCCCTCCCATCTCCCTCCCCATCTCACCCCTCTAGGTTGATAGAGAGCCCTTGTTTGAGTTTCCTGAGCCATACAGCAAATTCCGGTTGGCTATCTATTTTACATGTGATAATATGAGTTTCCATGTTACTCTTTCCATACATCTCACCCTCTCCCCCTCTCCTGGGAGAACTTTTAAAGTCTTCCCTCTGGCTTCCCTGGTGGCTCAGAAGGTAAACAATCTGCATTGAATGCAAGAGACTGGGGTTCAATCCCTGGGTCAGAAAGATTCCCTGGAGCAGGAAATGGCAACCCACTCCAGTATCCTGGAGAATTCCATGGAGAGAGGAGCCTGGTGGGCTATAGTCCATAGGGTTGCAAAGAATTGGTCAAGATAGAGCAACTAACACTTTCACTTTTTTATATTTCTACATACTAATTCAATTTTTTATTTTCCACAGCTAAAATTTTATTTTTATTATAGTTAATTTTGGTGTAATTATTATCTTTTATGTTACCCATCTCATGTTGTACCTATGGTTTTGTTTTTTACAACTCAGTATGATATGATATGACATTTTGTTCTCCTGGTTGACAGGAATCACATGTTTTTGCTTACTATTTGAATGTCGGTTAGTAGTTTAATGTTTTCTACTGTTCTGAATTGAAAGAAATATAAGCGTACTCAGTATTTTTCTAGTAGTTGATATTTATGACTTTCTCCATATCACTTATTCTTAGTGTCACTGAGTTTATATCCCAAGTATCACTAAGGTTCTAGTCTCAATTCATTTCTGTACAGCAGATTGTAAGCATGTCTCTTCCACATTGAGCTAAGATTATCTCCAGCATTCATTGTATGACTCACTGACAATGGGCCAATTAAGTTCAAATAACCTACAATTATCAGCATGTCCCACTAACAACCATTCTCCTGTCACTGCTCCCATTCATAGTTACATTTTTGTGGCTATATGTCTCAAAGATAAACAAGAAATCCAGTTAGCATTTTCATATTTCCTAACCTTTTGCTTTCTGAGTATTTCAGTGTATGAACTGTAGGAGAAATTTAAAGGTATAAAAAGAGAATCAGTAATCTGTGCATTAAAATAAAAACACATTGTCTTAGTGAATTTGTTGTTGTTCAGTCGCTCAGTCGTGTTTGACTCTTGGCAACCCCATGGAATGCATCAAACCGGATTTGCCTGTCCTTCACCATCTCCTGGAGTTTGCTCAAACTTATGTCCATTGAGTTGGTAATGCCATCCAATCATCTCATCCTCTGCTGTCCCCTTCTCCTCCAGCCTTCATTCTCTCCCAGCATCAGGGTCTTTTCTAATGAGTCAGCTCTGCACATCAAGTGACCAAAGTAGTCAACTTGGGCTGCTATAAAAACACCATAGACTGGGTAGCATAAACAACATACATTTATTTCTTACAATTCTGGAGACTGGAAGCCCAAGATTAGGGTCCCAACATGGTTGGATTCTGGTGAAAGTCCTCTTCCTGGCCATCTCACTGTCTTTTGTCACATGGTCAAACAAGAAATCATCTTTCTCACATCTCTTCCTATAAGGTCACTGATCCCATTACAATGGCTCCATCTTCATGACCTAATGACTTCCCAAAGGCCCCACTTCCTAATACCACCACATTAGGTTACAACCTATGAATTTAGGGAAAGCACAAATATTTAGTCCATAGCACTTGCTTCTTGGAAGAAAAGCAATGGCAAACGTAGACAGTGTCTTAAATAGCAGAAATATCACTTTGCCAACAAAGGTCTGACAAAGGTCAAAGCTATGGTTTTTCCAGTAGTCATGTACAGATGTGAGAACTGGATCATGAATAAGGCTGAACACCAAAGAATTAAAGCTTTTGAGTTGTGGTGCTGGAGAAGATTCTTGAGAGTCCTTTGGACAGCAAGGAGATCAAACCAGTCAACCTTAAAGAAAGCCAACTCTGAATATTTATTAGAAGGACTGATGCTAAAGGTCCAATTCTTTGCCTACCTGATGTGATGAATCAATCACTGGAAAAGACCCTGATCTGGGGAAGATTGAGATCAAGAGCAAAGAGGGAACAGAGGATGAGAAGGTTAGATGGCATCACCAACTCAATAGACATGAATTTGAGCAAACTCCAGGAGATAATGAAGGACAGGGAAGCCTGGCATGTTGCAGTCCATGGGGTCACAGAGAGTTGGACATGACTTAACAACTAAACAACAACCCACACAGAAAAGTTTTCTCATGGCATGAATGGAAGGCGTCTCTGCTTCAAAGACAGACAATGATGGAGAAGAAATTATAGTCTTTCTCTTTTTCAGGCCAATATGATTCCTTGTTTTACCAACATATGCATGGTTGCTAATTGTACTATTTCACTCAACTATGTAGGTTTTGTAAATAGGGTGATATTTTCCCAACTTTTTAGCAATAGGTTCATTGTCACTTTTGAAGTTTTTGTGAAAATTTCACCTTTTTGTAGACCTTTATGTATACTTATTGGGACTTAGGGAGAGGCTGCATTAGGAAAATCTAGTCAGATTCTACTACTCCTTTCTCCATATTAATTCTGAGTAATCCTTTAAGGAGTATTTTCAGAGCAAATTGACTTGAAACTAATGATCAATAAAATCCTTTTTCCTTCTCTTTCATGAGCTTTACCTCATACTGGTGAAAATCAAACAAAACAAGCCTCCAAAGTATGAAATTATATTGTTAAAGTTTTCTAGTCATTTTCCTAACCTCTAAGAATATACAGTTGACTTGAGAACAATACAGGGATTAAAAGCACTGACCCCCTTGTAGTCAAAAATCCCCATATAACATTTGATTCTCCCCAAATTTAACTACAAATAGCCTACTATTGATCAGAAGCCTTACCAGTAACATTAACAATCTGTTAATACATATTTTGTATGCTACATCTATATGTACATATGATTTTGGCTTCTCTAATGACTCAGTGGTAAGGAATCCACCTGCAATGTTGGAGATGCAGATTCAATCCCTGGGTTGGGAATATCCCTTGGAGAAGGGAATGGCTACCCACTCCAGTATCCTTGCCTGGAGAATTCCATGGACAGAGGGACCTGGCTGACTACAGTCCATGGGGTTCTCAAGAGTCTAACAGAACTTAGCATGTAAACCACCACAACCGTACATATATTTGATACTTTCATGACATAACAAACATTTCTTTTTCAGCATTTCTAGGCTACATAGTTCATATGCAAGTTTTTTACAAATTGTTGCAAATCTTCAAAAATGTTTCTAATATATTTATTGAAAAAAATCCACATACAAGGGGACACACACAGCTGAAACTTTTGCTGTTCAAGGGTCAACTGTACTTAAATTGCTGACTTTTAATATATTGAGAATTAAAGAAAAATCTAACAATGTATATGTACTGTATGATATATTTTAAATTAAATACATGATTACATTATAACTAAAAAGTAGAATTTGTCTTGGAGAATATTATTTTCATGTTCTTTGCTGTGAAGTTCTATAATATTTGCAAATATAACTAATTTGAATATTCCAAGTAATTGAAATACCCCAATGAATGGGGTGAAGAAATTACTGAAAGAAGATAATATTTAGCAACAAATGAATTTAAACAAATAGTTATTCTTCCTTATAAACAGGCTTTGTATTTCATATAAATGGCCAATATTTAAATATAACAAGGAACATAGAATTTTGAACAGGAACTACGAAAGAAGAGTCATGCTTATTTGTGATATGCAGGTGCACAGTACTCTGGGCACTTTAGTCTCTCACTTTCTGGTTTTAGCCATCTTGGGTTATTCAACAACTTTTAATTTTATTCCCTTAATAATAAATCATATTAATATTATTGTTAATAATAATGGTTTATATTAATAAATAAATAAATAAGAGAATGTGAATGCTCTATACATGGAAAATCCCTATGCAGATATACACTGAAATACTAGCTGTGTAGTGACAGGTAGGCAATTAGTAACTATTTGCAATGTCATTTTCAACTATAAAGGACAATCTATATAGAAATAATTGTATATATATTTATTACGGGCCATTGCAACTGTTGATAGTTCTTTAACTGTTCAAATGGTGCTTAATGCCCAGTTAGTAAACCAAGTAAATTCAGTTTCTGACTTAAATGGACTGTGAATGAAGGTATAAAGAATGGTTTCACTTACACATTTAAATAATTGCAGGACTTCACTTGGATGGGAAATACTTTGGCCTCATTAATAAGGACTGGTTCAGATTACATTATGAAAGAATTCCTGAAGCACTAGTTTAATTTCATTTTTTCCCGACACACATTACCATGGTCTGCTGAAGAGTAATCATGCTCTAGAAAGCTTAAAAAAGAAGACTAAGACACAGAAAGGAAAGAAAAGAGTGGGGGTAACTTGGGTCGCTCTCTGTCTCTTTAACTCTTCTAATCTTTGAAGCTTTGAGTATTTAACCCATTTCTAGGCTCAGTTCTGGTACAAACTGTAGAAACAGTACCTGCTGTGTTTAGGCTTACCAAGAACCGTGGGCCAGTCCATCAGCATCTGAGCCTCAGACCAGGCTGGCTGCTAGCTCTGCTCTGAACCAGGGCCCCACATCTGCAATCTGAGTCTTTATCTTCTTCTTTTTCAGGTGATAACTACATGTCACCCCACCGTCATCCCAAATGGTTGCTCAAGCCCCTTCCAGCCGAAATACCTATGTCTATTTTAGCATCTGTCAGCACGCCCTTCTAGTGACAGAGGCTGCTGGATCAGTGTCATCTGTTGCTACGAAAACAAAGTGAAAGTGTTAGTCATTCAGTCGTGCCCAGCTCTTTGCTACCCATAGACTGTAGCCCACCAGTCTCCCCTGTCCATGGAATTTTCTAGGCTAGGATACTGGAGTGGGTTGCCATTTCCTTTTCCAGGGGATCTTCCCCACCCAGGGATCAAACCTGGGTCTCCTGCATTGCAGGCAGATTCTTTACTGTCCGAGCCACCAGGGAACTTGTTATGAAAGGATGAGATTAAATCAACAGACTGATTTGGGGAAAGAGTTATTCTAGCTCACCAAGTCTTCTTCTGTATATGGGAGATGTGGTAATATTTCTATGTATGCATCTGTACCTATAACATTCTAAAACAACTGTTTACAATGTGACAAATGTACCCTTCTGATAGTACCTATTCACCTATTTATAACTGAAATGATTAATTGGTTTTGAAGGCAATGGCACCCCACTCCAGTACTCTTGCCTGGAAAATTCCATGGACGGAGGAGCCTGGTGGGCTGCCATCTATGGGGTCGCACAGAGTCGAACACGACTGAGCGACTTCACTTTCACTTTTCACTTTCCTGCATTGGAGAAGGAAATGGCAACCCACTCCAGTGTTCTTGCCTGGAGAATCCCAGGGACAGGGGAGCCTGGTGGGCTGCCGTCTATGGGGTCGCACCGAGTCGGACACGACTGAAGCGACTTAGCAGCAGCAAAGATGATTTTGGGTGTTGTGAACCATCAGCAATGAGTATTCTGTCTATATATATGTTTGGTGTGTGTAGTTATATTTATTTACGTATTGATTTATTCATTTTTAGTTGTATAGTGGAAATAACATGGAAACTGCAATCAGCCTGCCCTGAATATAAATATCGACTCTGCCACTATCTAGCAGTTTTACTGTGAGTGTTTTGGAGATGTAATTTTTGCATCCTTAAGATGAGTGTAATGTTATCTACCTCTAAGTATGGTTGTGAAGATTAAGAAAGACAATATAAAGTCCCTACCATAGTGGCTACTTCACAGATGATGTTTGCCATACAAATGTGATCCTTTCCTTCCAGGACAATTAAGAATTTCAGTGCATGGACAGGGCCTTAGGGAAGTTAATGTAAGAGGATTCATTTCTTGTGACAAAGAAGGGAATTTCCAGTATTAATCAGAGGTATCAAAGTTAGTCCGTGAAGATACGAAAGGGAAAATGGTGTGGGAAGTTCACTAAAGGAACTTATATTCAGCACTATCATTTCTCAAAACATCATTGAAAAGACAAGTGTTAAGTGTTAAGACAAGTGTTAAGAATGGGACATGGTGGGGGAGGGGTAGAGTCAATGATTTTTAGAGAAAGGCAAAAGTAATCTGATTATTTAAACTGGGATGTGGTTGGGATATTTTTATGAGTAGCAAATGTTGCATTTTCTTGAAGAAGAACTCTATTCTCTGCCTTATATTTGTGTGGCATATATAGAAGAGCAACTTTTAGTTGCCCAGAATGAAAACTAACAGTCACATAGTCTTTGGTTAAAATATCTGAAACCACTTTCTCTCTGGAGAAACTGCTGGACTTGGAACTCTGCTCTTGTGTGCTACTCAAATAAAGGCCATGGGGCCACATCTCCCTGCTCTGCTTTTTCTCAATAAAAAATAAACACAGATCTGTGACTTGAGGCCCTAAACATGTCTGACCAGAATTTATTTCACATCAGTTGCCAAAAAAGTTCTCCTTGACTTGAAGTCAGCCAGTAGGGAGATCATGTCCAAACATTAAGTCCATGAGAAAAGCAGAAACCATAAAGGGCTTTTATTTTCATGAAGGTGCCAGCCAAATAACTAGAGATGAGGACATTCAGATATCGAGCAAGTGGCCAAGGCTCTCAGCCACTCTCAGGCACTTCAAGGCTCAGAGCAACACTGGGTAGAATTGGAATAGTGAGAGCTGCCAGAGTCTCCGAATAAAAACCTACCTTCAGAATATGCTCACGCAAGATGTGTTGCACTGGGTAATTCTCACAGCAACTCAGAAGGGTTGAGGGATTGAGCCTTTAATATTTTACAATAGGAAGGCTGAGACATGACGGGGATAAATGGTGTATGTAAGGTCACATAAAAGCAGAGCAAAACCGGTTTAGTCTGAAAATGTATAGTGAGTTTCTATAATCACTCGGAGTGAGAAGAGTAAATACCTTTTCAAAAACTGGGCAAAGGAAAGCAAAAGATAAACTTCTTACCATAGCTAAAGAAAATATGAGGAAACAATGCTTATAGAAGCTTTCCCAGCTGGGAAAGATTGAAGGCAGGAGGAGAAGGGGATGACAGAGGATGAGTTGATTGGATGGCATCACTGACTCAATGGACATGAGCTTGAGTATATTCCAGGAGTTAGTGATGGACAGGGAGGCCTGGCATACTAAGAGTTGGACACGACTGAGTGACTGAACTGAACTGATAGAAACTTTATGAATATTCAATACCTATTTCCAAAGTATGTGCTTTATTTAAAGAATTGCCTTCAGGAAGCACACAGTTTAGTCAGAGGAAATAATGCATTTCCAATGTAAATTAAAAACTTAGGAAGTTCTGTGTATTAAGAATAAAATGATTTAAAGGCAATGAGACTTCTGAGAAAAAGAGAGTTAGGTTTGAGCCAGAAACATCATTGAAGCATTCACGGTGGAGCCCATATTTGAACCGGACTTTGAAGGATACCTGGGGGGCACTGAATTTAGATCTTCAGCTTACAAGAAAAAACAAAATCGACAGAGTGGAAGACATCACTTGAAAATTGTAGCAGAGAAGTAAAAAGATAACCATGCATTGGGTTATAATATTATAAAAGGAAGAAAAAAAATATGGACAGAGGACAAAGCTCTATGGGGGTTAGTATGGAAGGAAAAGTACTGGAGAAATGGTATGTCAAATATAGAGCATGCTATAGTTGAGATTAACTATATAAATTTATGATATATATATAGTTATATACATATTATTATGAAATTATATTTACTTGGGATACATGATCTCAATTTTATTACCAAATTATATCATTCTCAGTATTGTTTTTTATGTTCAAAAACTTTCTTTCTGTAGTGTGTAGCTTAACTTGAATATGCCATACATGGGTTCTCTTTCCATTTGGCTTATAAGACTAGTTTTTCAAAGTGTGATCACTGAGTAAAAATTTTAACTTTAAAGCAACTTGAAATCATTGATAAAAAAATGTTATTTTACCCCATATAAATATATTCGTATGCCTGATTATTTACTTAGTTGAATTTATTATATTTAAATTAATTACTTTTCCCTCCAGATTCAAAGTATGTCAAATGACCAAATTATTTATTGCAAGTTGATTCATATTTCTCAGTAAGATTCATGAGGCAAAAATTACTTGACTTGAAACCTGTCCATAATTTAACCAAAAATATTGGAATGACCATTACATAAGCATATTCTTTCTTCAGAATAAAGTTATCTTTTGTTTTTCTTCTTTTCCTTCAAGCCATCTGTTTTATCTATGGTCAGCTACTAGTTACTGAACTAATGAATAAGAAACACATTTAGATAGTAAATCTTAAATAGCTCTCATTTATGACATTTTTTCATGTTATATATTTTAAACTTATGATGCAGCCATGACTACAGAAACAAAAGGAAATGCAGAATAATTCAATCATTAGTTGATTTGGGCTCCAAATTAAAACCACATACTCAAAGGTGACATTTAAGCTTCAAACATCTAATTATGTCATTTCTTCAACTTAATTTTCTTTTTTTTTAATTTGTTTATTTTTTTTTAATTTTATTTAATTTTTAAACTTTACATTATTGTATTAGTTTTGCCAAATATCAAAATGAATCCACCACAGGTATACATGTGTTCCCTATCCTGAACCCTCCTCCCTCCTCCCTCCCCATACCATCCCTCTGGGTCGTCCCAGTGCACTAGCCCCAAGCATCCAGTATCGTGCATCGAACCTGGACTGGTATCTCATTTCATACATGATATTTTACATGTTTCAATGCCATTCTCCCAAATCTTCCCACCTTCTCCCTCTCCCACAGAGTCCATAAGACTGTTCTGTACATCACTGTCTCTTTTGCTGTCTCGTTCACAGGGTTATTGTTACCATCTTTCTAAATTCCACGTATATGCATTAGTATACTGTATTGGTGTTTTTCCTTCTGGCTTACTTCGCTCTGTATAATAGGCTCCAGTTTCATCCATCTCATTAGAACTGAAACAAATGAAGCAACTGACAAACAACTAATCTCAAAAATATACAAGCAACTCCTACAGCTCAACTCCAGAAAAATAAATGACCCAATCAAAAAATGGGCCAAAGAACTAAATAGACATTTCTCCAAAGAAGACATACAGATGGCTAACAAACACATGAAAAGATGCTCAACATCACTCATTATCAGAGAAATGCAAATCAAAACCACTATGAGGTACCATTTCACACCAGTCAGAATGGCTGCGATCCAAAAGTCTACAAATAATAAATGCTGGAGAGGGTGTGGAGAAAAGGGAACCCTCTTACACTGTTGGTGGGAATGCAAACTAGTACAGCCACTATGGAGAACAGTGTGGAGATTCCTTAAAAAACTGGAAATAGAACTGCCTTATGATCCAGCAATCCCACTGCTAGGCATACACACTGAGGAAACCAGAAGGGAAAGAGACACGTGTACCCCAATGTTCATCGCAGCACTGTTTATAATAGCCAGGACATGGAAGCAACCTAGATGTCCATCAGCAGATGAATGGATAAGAAAGCAGTGGTACATATACACAATGGAGTATTACTCAGCCATTAAAAAGAATACAACTTAATTTTCATGTGTGGATTTAAGACAGCAAAAAGCTAAAAAATTATCTATTTTTTTTTCAAAATCCCTAGCATATCCAGTCCAGGAAGCAATCAAAATAAATTACTTTTTCAACAAAATATGCACCAGTTGGTGAATTTTCACCTTCTCACTGAAAGATCAACAATGAAAAAAAAGCATAATCCTAGTAAATTATGTTAAATTTCCCAATCACTTATGACTCTAGTTACTGCCAGACTGGATGTATATTTTTTGAGGAATTTTCCTAATTTCTAGGACATGGAATAATAATTCTAAAAACATATTATTTGTAAGATGTAAGTTGGAATATTTAAAATTAGTTAATTTAATATTGTTTATTCACTTATTTAGATATCATTTTATTTAGATATTGTAAAGCTTACTTGGTGAGTTAAATAAATTTGCTTTATCTTTCTGGCTGGTTCTTCTTGTTATGAATCAAATTGGCTGATCACTCTTTTGGGGCCAATTTCATGTTTTCTCTTGATTCATACTATCTTTGTAATAGTTCAAACAATGCATACTCTCAGGTCTTCAGTCTACCACCTTACTGTGTCTTTTTAGTCATTTGGGAAACCCATACACCTGGTCTGCTCCCTTATTTGTTTTCATGCTATAGAGATGGAGCCATTAATGGTAAATCAATGCTATGAAAATTATAGACTGTTATAAAAGTTTCTTTGCAAATAGCTGTTTAACACCACAAAGAAGTTAGGTTAAAATTGTTTCAAAGTCTAAAATTAGTTACATTTTAAGCTAACTGCATATGCTTTTATTGTCTCTGATCTAAAATATAATCCCAGGAGGTTGTGAAAAGCATGCAAATTACAGAAAGCTAATTTGCTCCAGCAGCGACGCCTCCCATGCAGTTGGGAGGTCTATTAGAAATAGTGTATTCTCTGTTATTTGCATATTAATAGCACCTGCTGAAATACTTTGGGATTTACTTCCACTGCCAGCAGAGGGACAGAACTAAAATATATAAAATTCCTTTCATATCACCATGTTAGGCAATAAAAGATGCAGGATGGAGTAAGAATTCTGAATTAGTAGCAGAAACTAGCGTGTTCATATGGTATGCGAATTTATTTTTCTCCATGATAGAGTATTACTTCTTCATGATAAAGTATCGCTCTTTGTTTAGGAGACTGCAGACAAGGCGACTGCAAACCTTATGACAAAAGTATCTCTTCCTCCTTTAAGAAAACACAGCAAGCTTTCAAACTGCACTGAATAAGAATATAGTTCTATATGCTTTGCTCTGACAAACTATAAAGTTTAACAAGTGAAAACCAGGCACAGTGATAAAAAATGAAATGTGCAAAGATCCAGATTCTCAGGATAATCCAAGTGCAGAATTTTGTTCGTTCGTAAGCAATTAAATACAAACACACACACACACATATACACTTATATATACACACATACAAAAACACACACACACAACAACATACACACATATATATCCAATAGCAACTTGAAGATTTTCTCCAAAACGGACTGTGTTTTGCTCTTCTGATTGTGAAGTTTCTTTGTTTCTTTTCTTCCAACTCAAAAAGAGGCCTCATATATACATAGATCTTAACAATGTTTTGAAAGAGAAGATAGATATTTCTTTTCTCTAGAGAAGACAGGAAGATGCTTTTGGTCTCTAAGTCTCACTTTTATAAAATAGGACTACCAAAAATACTGCATATACTAATCAAATATGCTGCATTTTTTCCTACCTCTGTGTTATTACATATAAGTGGACTGCCCTCCACATTCTGTCCACTTGTTGCAACTTACTTGTAACTCAAACTTGATCTCAAAATCTAGGTAAGAAGGAATAACTGCATAACTGAGACAAAAGCAAACTATCAGGAAAACATTTACAGAAATGCATAAATGAGAGGAGAGGATGCGGAGATTTTTGAAATATCACAGTAGACCTTGTATTTTGGGTGAATTCCCTTATTTTGAATCATGTAATAATTTGAATGAATGAATGAATGCATATTATGTGTCAGTACTATTTTAAGTTAAAGATAATAATTCTTTTAATCTTTATTACAACCCTAATAAGCAGGTATCATTTTATCATGTCCCCCCATTTAAAAGTGAGAGTACAGAATAACAGAAAGATTGAGATCTTAAAAAGTCAAACAGTTAATAACTGGTGCAGCAAGCATGCACACCCAGGTTTACTAAATTCAGTTATGCCCTTAACTCTCCCACTAGATGGCAATTTGTCTGAATAGTGACATCTACTTGTTGTTATTATATGTAAATATTCTGGATGTAGCATTTCCCATGCTGTTATTGGATGGTCTCTGATTTGGACATTTATTTAGAATTTTTTCTGCAAGTTTTCCCAGGCAATATCAATATCCAAAGAATATAATTCTTCTTCATGTATCTTCAGAACTGAAGGTAAAATGCACTTAATACTCACTTCAATTCCCACGGGAAGTGGGAAAAAGGAAGCCTCAACACAGCTAGACGTGATGGTCAGATACTCCACTCGCTTGGGTGGAGTTGTCTCTCAGAAATAATAATCCAAACCTGACTAAGAGACAAAGGTCACTGATCTACCAAGATCTGTATTCTGAATTGATGTCATAGCATTTTTTCCTTTTATTGAGAAACTGAGTTACTATTTCCTCAGTGCTACTATTTCGCTTGTCAACAGTCTTGGTCCTCTGGTTTCCCACTCAAAGCAGACAGAAGCAACACACTAGCTGAGCTGTGGAGGAGAATCACTGCCTTAATTGGGATAGATACTAGCAGGTATAATGAATTTCTCGATTTATTGTCCTAACCAACACAAGTTTGTTTTTACTCAAGTGAAAGTGTTAGTCACTCATTCATGTCTGACTCCTTGTGACCCCATGAACTGTAGCCCACCAGGCTCCTCTGCCCAGATGAAGTTCACTGTGAGGTTCTTTTCTGATGTAGAACCTACCACCAGGTCAGTCAGGCACTTGTGTTACCTTCACTGTATGATTCCATCATCTCCTAAAGTGTCTTCTACCGGATTCTCTATATCCAACTGGTATACATAAGAGGGATATGGAGCTCCAGCATGGGGCAGATTTAGCAGAGGTCTGGAAGTGGTGTATATCATATCCACCAACACCCCATTATATAAGACTCAGATAATGGTCAGCCCTAACCGCAGGGAGACTGGGAAATGTGTTCTAAGTTTGTGCCCATAAGAAAAGGAAACATGGTACTTGTTATGTTTTCTGTCAATGGTATTTTGGAGAGGTGCCTGTGATAATAAAAGATCTGACTGCTCACACTATAGCAGGAGTCAGTGAGCTGATTCTACAGAAGGTCACATAGAGACTATTTTAGGCTTTGAGGACCTTAAAAGATCTATGGATATCTGTCAAATATCCCTTTTGTCATTGTTGTTTAATTACTTTTTGAAAATATGAAAACCATTCTTAGCTCAAGTGCCTTATAGAAACTGGTCAATGGCCAGATATGGCCTGAGGACTATAGTCTGGAGTACCTTTTCAAGGAAGACAGGTCTAGCTAGCACAATGACAGATAGATGTTCACTGCTCAGAAAAATAACACAATTTCAAAGTTGAGAAAGACTTTGAAAATCACCTGAAACAAATATCTTTTATTGTAGGTAAGGAGACAAAGGCCCAATAAAAGAGTTACCTAAAGAAACAAGGTTTTTCTTTTTGTAAAAACAAGTGTTATCATTATGAGCTGATCCTTTGGATAGAGTTTGTTGAAATAAAAAAGGTTATTTGATGTATTAATTGGGGGAATTATTAGTAGCATTATAGCCATGCATGTTATGTCACTCACCTTAAATTATAATTGAAAGTTGGATACACAACTTTTTAGCCATTTGAAAGACATAAAGAATAAAACTGGTACTGCAGAAAAAAAAAATCAGGTGGAGGTAAAATGGAGACTCTTGGAAATAATTGAGACTCTTCAACAGTATAGACAGTAAGTTCAAAATATATGGAAGAATATATATAAAGAGAAAATTCAGTATATTTGGATAAATACAAATGTACATTTGTGTGCATTGAAGAGGCATGAAGATAAACACAAAAAGATGAAAACTATAGCACCTCCATTGAACAATTATTCTCAGTTCAGTTCAGTCACTCAGTCATGTCTGACTCTTTGAGACCCCATGGACTGCAGCATGCCAGGCTTCCCTTTCCATCACCAACTCCTGAAACTTGCTCAAACTCATGTCCCTTAAGTCAGTGATGCCATCCAACCATCTCATCCTCTGTCATCCCCTTCTCCTCCTGCCTTCAATCTTTCCAAGAATCAGGGTCTTCTCCAAGGAGTCAGTTCTTCACATCAGGTCACCAAAGTATTGGAGTTTCAGCCTCAGCATCAGTCCTTCCAATGAATATTCATGACTGATTTCCTTTAGGATTGATTGGTTTGATCTCCTTGCTGTCCAAGGGACTCTCAAGACTCTTCTCCAATACCACAGTTCAAAAGCATCAATTTTTCAGTGCTCAGCTTTCTTTATGGTCCCAACTCTCACATGCATACATGACTACTAGAAAAACCATAGCTTTGACTAGACGGACCTTTGTTGGCAAAGTAATGTCTCTGCTTTTTTAATATGCTGTCTAAGTTGGTCATAGCTTTTCTTCCAAGGAGCAAGTGTCTTTTAATTTCATGGCTGCAGTCACTATCTGCAATGATTTTGGAGCCCCAAATAATAAAGTCTCTCACTGTTTCCATTGTTTCCCCATCTATTTGCTATGATGTGATGGGATCAGATGCCATGATCTTAATTTTAGAATGTTGAGTTTTAGGCAGCTTTTTCACTCTCCTCTTTCACTTTCATCAAGAGGCTTTTTAGCTCTTCTTTGCTTTCTGCCCTAAAGGTGGTGTCATCTGCATATCTGAGGTTATTGATATTTCTCCCAGAAATCTTTATTCCAGCTTGTGATTCATCCAGCCCGGCATACACATGATGTACTCTGCATATAAGTTAAATAAGCAGGGTGACAATATACAGCCTTGACATACTCCTTTTCCAATTTGGAACCAGTCTGGTTTTCCATATCCAGTTTTAACTGTTGCTTCTTGACCTGCATACAGATTTTCAGGAGTCAGGTAAGGTGGTCTGGTATTCCCATCTCTTGAAGAATTTTCCATAGTTTGTTGTGATCCACACAGTCAAAGGCTTTAGCGTAGTCAATGAAGCAGACGTAGGTGTTTTTCTGGAATTCTCTTGCTTTTTCTATGATTCAATGGATGTTGGCAATTTGATCTCTGGTTCCTCTGCCTTTCCTAAATCCAGCTTGAACATCTGGAAATTCATGGTTCATGCACTGTTGACGCCTGGCTTGGAGAATTTTGAGCATTACTTCACTAGTGTGTGTGTGTGTGTGTGTGTGTGTGAGTCACTCAGTTGTGTCCGACTCTTTGCAACCCCATGAACTATAACCCACCAGGCTTCTCTGTCCATGGGATTCTCCAGGCAAGAATACTGGAATGGATTGCCATTCCCTTCTCCAGAGGATCTTCCTGACCCAGGGATCGAACCCTGGTCTCTTGCATCACAGGCAGATTCTTTACCACTTGAGCTACAGGGAAGTCCTAGCATGCGAGATGAGTGCTATTGTGTGGTAGTTTGAAGATTCTTTGACATTGCCTTTCTTTAGGATTGGAATAAAAACTGACCTTTTCCAGTCCTTATTTTAATAAATACAAAAATTATAAAAGAAGAAAAAACAAAATATATGACCAAAGATTATGAATAGATAGCTCACCATATAAAACATATAACCAATAAAGATATGAAAATATATCCAGTATCCCTATCCCTGTTTTTCAAAATATTAAATGTTGCTATGAATAATCCCACAATCAAGTTGATTAACAATAATAGAATCCCAGAAGCATCACGCTAGTTGAGACTCAAAAACTCACCACACCTTTCCCTTGACTTTGCTTATATTTCACACCCATTCTCATCAATAAAAGTTCCAACCCTTCATAATGTTTTGTTCTTCTCAACACCTTCTCACTCACAATATGTTTCTCTGCCTCCTACTTTATGTAGGAAACCCGGGTAGTGGAAGAGCTCCCTTGTCCACATTCCTCAGTTTTGCCTCCTCCTCAAACCACGGTGGCTGGAGACAGGACCATGTCCTCCTTCCACTCCTCAGTCTTCCCCAGGAGACTCTCCTGCTCTGGCAGGAAGATGGCATCTATGAGAATCATCTCTTTTCAATGGCCAGAGCATGTGGAAGGTGATTCCTGGGATCTCATCACATTTATAGCTTGCCCTCCTAGTGGGGCTGCTGAACACACAGTTGAGGAGAGGGATATCTAGTGGCTTCTATCTAAATATAGATATTAACCTTATATGGAGGAGACTTTTGCCTTCAGTTTCTCTTGTGCTTTTTTTTTTTTTCTGGTTAAGGGACCCAGACTTCATGGCAGGTATGCTTGACTAACTTATTGATTTCTCAAATCTTAAGTCTGGAAGGAGTTTCAGGGTTCATCTAATGCAGTGGTTCTCAAATTCAGTGTGCATTCAAATCATCTGGAGGAACTTGTTAAAATGACAAACTGTTGGAAAGTATACTGAGTATAATAAATCAGAATCTCTGGGGATGAATCCCCAGACACTCCTTATAGAACAAGATCCCTGTTTGCCTCTGGGGCAAGGGATTCTGGATTTCTCTTTGAGAAATCGTTGATCCAAAACACTGACACATGTAGAGGTGGACATCCACAGACATGCTACGATCTGCCTCGGATAACTGACAAAGGTCTGTGACATGATCAAGTTTAAGGGTACTAGCGAGTGATGTTCCCAACATACAACCATACCTTTGGGAATTATTTCTGTGTCTCAACTTCAGCGTTTAAACCCTAGCCTTTTGTGTTCTCTGTCCTGGTTGCAATGCTGCCTCTTTGAGTTTTAGCCTTTTTAACTTGGGGAGGGAATGGAAACCTTTCAGTGTTCTAAGCAGCTTCCTTGTTTCTGAGGGAAGCTAAGCCTGGCTGAGGTGGACAAGCCTAACCTGCCCATTAAGGAGCCACCAGGATGTGGACTTGCATATGCAGGGCCTTCTTTGCCCAGGAGATCACTGTGCCTGGAGAATCAGGCTTTTCCAGGCTGGCACATTTCTATCAAGCAGCCAGAAGAACTGGTAATTTTTATTTATTGTCTGCAGTTCATGGCAGCCAGTATTTTACCACCTGCACATCTAAAAAAGAAGGGGAAGAAAAGCACACCAATATTCTCAAAATGTTTATATTCAAGGAGTGTGTATTTCAGAGAGGGAGGTCGTGATGTGTGTGTTTTTATTGTGTGTGAAAGAATCCTTAGTGGCAGTGCAGCTGGAAAAATAATGGCAGCACAGGGTACTGTCTTTTGTGACAAAGTTTCCTCTGGTAAGTTACAATTATAACGTAGAAAATGATACCTTAGACGGCAACTAATTTGTGAATCCTGGGAAATGCCATTCAATGATTCCTCATCAGGACAGCAGAACCTGATCTGTAAAAATCTGGGCCTCAGTGGGAAGCTGTTTGCAAAGAGTGATTTGCATTTCAATTGTAAGTCCAGTACAACCTTTAAATCTCCACTGCTGCACTATCACAATGGAATTTTTCTTTTTTCCTTCATGAAGTACTGAAAAAAGAAAAAAAGGAATATTACCATACATCAGTTCCACAACTACATACAATAAAATATAGGTGGTTATAAGAAAAAAAAAATATGGTGCTGATGGTTATATTTTCTCCCAACGAGCAATTATATCAAATTTTTATAATTGTAGAGGAAATATTATTCCCCATGTAGGAGCCGTCCCCACTGTATTCATTAGTCCGCAAGTGCCATGTCCCTTTCCTCTTTTTTTTCCTGCAAAATTCCAAATAGTTGAAAAATATAGTTTATCTGTTATTTAATTTTACTTGATGTAGACAGGAAAAGTAAGACATACAAACCAAAACAATAAAATTAAAAAGTTATTTATTAGAATTAGTTTTCTCTCTAAGTCAGGTCATTGTTGGACTACTGAGGGACAACCCCCTCGCCCCCACCACCACACACACACACACACAATCACCTACCCCTTTTCACTCAGTCTAGTAGATTCACTGAGAGATTCTTAACTTTTCCCTGACTTTAGATTGTTTGGATTGGCATTCCTCTATTCATAGGTGATTTAATCTCTTGGGTATGACTCACTGTACAAAAATGAATGATTCTAGACTTCCCCTCGCCTCCACCCAGCATTGGCAACTTTGGCCTGCAGGGCCCACCTCCCATGGCCTCCCTCCTTCGTTGTATGATAAGGGTTGGGTTTCCTATCTGACAGAGCAGGCAAGGAGCTGCTGAGCCACCAGAGCCTGCTATGCCTCTCCTGGATAGACAACTTCTACAGCAAAACAAACCCCTGAGCCTTTGGAGTGGGAGCACTGACTCCAAGACCCTGGACTACCAGAGAGCTAACCCTAAGGGGGTTATTAAATAGTGAGAACTCACACAAAGGAAACCACTGGAATACAAGACCTGGTATCACCCAACCACCAGTAGCGCCCTGGGCAGGACGCCTCATCTAAACAACAAACAAAACCAAAATACAAACCTAATCATCAGCAGACAGGACTCAGCCTTGCCCATCAGAGGAAAAACAAACAAACAAACAAAAACTCAGCACAAATCTCACCCTATAAGAAGCTTACACAAACCACTGAACAAACCTTAGGAGGGCAGGAACCAAAAGGAAGAAAGAATTCAACCCTAGGCTGGGAAAAGGAGACCTCAAACACAGTAAGTTAAAATATATGTGTGTGTGTGAAGTCACTCAGTTGTGTCCGACTCTTTGCTACCCCATGGACCTCCATCCATGGGATTTTTATATATATATTTAATGAAAAGGCAAGAAATACTACACAAATGAAGGGACAAACTAGAAACACAGAAGTTCAAGTAAATGAAGAGGAAATAGGCAACTACCTGAAAAAGCATTCAGAATAATGATGGTAAAGATGATCAAAAACCTTGAAAACAAAATAGAGAAAATGCAAGAATCAATTAACAAAGAAGAATTAAAGAATAAACATACAGAGACAAACAACACAATTACTGAAATTAAAAATACTCTAGAATGAATCAATTGGAGAAGGCAATGGCACCCCACTCCAGTACTCTTGCCTGGAAAAATCCCATGGACAGAGAAGCCTGGTAGGCTACAGTCCATGGGGTCGCTAAGAGTTGGACACGACTGAGCGACTTCACTTTCACTTTTCACTTTCCTGCATTGGAGAAGGAAATGGCATCCCACTCTGGTGTTCTTGCCTGGAGAATCCCAGGGACGGGGGAGCCTGGTGGGCTGGCATCTATGGGGTCTCACAGAGTCGGACAGTACTGAAGTGACTTAGCAGCAGCAGCAGCAAAATGAATCAATAGCAGAATATCTGAAGCAGAAGAACAAAGCAGTGAGCTGGAAGATAAAATGGTGGAAATAATTTCTGAAGAGCAAAATAAAGTAAAAGGAATGAAAAGAACTGAACAGATAGTCTCAGAGACCTCTGGGACAAACACACCAACATTCAAATTATAGGGGTCCCAGAAGAAGAAGAGATAAAGAACAGGTATGAGAAAATTTTTGAAGAGATTATACTTGAAAATTCCCCCAACATGGAAAAGGAAATAGTCAATAGAGTCCAAGAAGCACAAAGAGTCCCATACAGGATAAACCCAAGGAGAAACACACCAAGACAATATTAATCAAACTAACAAAGACTAAACACAAAGAAAGAATATTAAAAGCAGCAACGGAAAAGCAACAAGTAACATACAAGGGAAACCCCATATGCCTAACAGCTGATCTTTCAGCAGAAACTCTGAAGGCCAGAAGGGAATGGCAGGGTATATTTAATGTACTGAAAGGAAAAAATCTACAACCAAAATTACTGTATGCAGCAAAGATTGCACTCAAAATTGATGGAGAAATAAAAAGCTTTTCATACAAGCGAAAGTTAAGAGAATTCAGCACCATCAAACCAGCTTTACAACAAATGTTAAATGGACTTAGAAATTCAAGAACTACAAGAGAAGAAAAAAGATCTACAAAACCAACCCCAAACAATTTGTATGTTAGTTGCTCAGTCATGTCCAACTCTTTGTGACCTCATGGATTATACAGCCTGCCAGGCTCTTCTGTCCATGGGATTTTCCAGGCAAGGATTCTGCAGTGGGTTTCCATTTCCTTCTTCAGGGGATCTTCCCAACCCAGGGATCAAACCCGGGTCTCCTGCATTGCAGTCAGATGCTTTACCATCTGAGCTACTAGGGAAGCCTTTAGAAAATGGCAATAGGAACATATATATCAATAATTACTTTAAATGTAAGTGGATTAAATGCTCCAACCAAAAGACACAGACTGGCTGAATGGATATAAAAACAAGATCCATATATATGTTGTCCACAAGAAATGAACTTCAGACCTAAAGACACATATTGACTGAAAGTGAGAAGATGGGAAAATATATCCCATGCAAATAGGAAGGAAAACAAAGCTGGAGTAGCAGTCCTCATATCAGACAAAATAGACCTTAAAATAAAGAAGATTACAAGAGATAAGGAAAGACACTGCATAATGATCAAGGGATCAATCCAAGAGGAAGACATAACAATTGTAAATATCTATGCACCCAACATAGGAGCACCTCAATACATAAGACAAACACTAACAGACATAAAAGGAGAAATTGACAGTAACACAATAATAGCAGGAGACTTTAACACCCCACTCACACCAATGGACAGAATATTAATAAGGAAACACTAGTCTTGGGGTGACTAAGAGTCGGACACAACTGAGAGACTTCACTTTCACTTTTCACTTTCATGAATTGGAGAAGAAAATGTCAACTCACTCCAGTGTTCTTGCCTGGAGAATCCCAGGGACGGGAGAGCCTGGTGGGCTGCCATCTATGGGGTCGCACAGAGTCGGACATGACTGAAGCAACTTAGCAACAGTAACAGCAGCCTTAAATGATACATTAGATGAGATGGATCTCATTGATATCTTCAGGCCATTCCATCCAAATGCATAAGAATACATCTTCTTCTCAAGTGCACGTGGAACATTCTCCAGGATAGACTACATCTTGGGTCACAAATCAAACCTCAGTAAATATAAGAAAATTGAAATTGTATCAAGCTTCATCTCTGACCACAACGCTATGAGACTAGATATCAATTACAAGAAAGAAACTGTAAAAAACATAAACATATGGAGATTAAACAACGTGTTTCTAAATAACAAATAGGTTACTGAATAAATCTAAAAATGTCTCAAAACAAATGATAATGAAAACACAACTCAAAACCTATGGGATGCAGCAAAAGCAGTTCTAAGAGGGAAGTTTATAGCAATACAATCCGACCTCAAGAAACAAGAAAAACATCAAACAGACAACCTAACTTTACACCTAAAACAACTGGAAAAATAACAAAAAAAATCTCTCAAATTAGTAGAAGGAAAGAAATCATAAAGATCCATGCAGAAAGAAATGAAAGAAACAGTAGTAAAGATTAAGAAAAATAAAAGCTTGTTCTTTGAGAAGATAAACAAGATTGAGAAATCTTTAGCCAGACTCATCAAGAAAAAAAGAGAAGAATCAAATCAACAAAATTAGAAATGGAAGATGGTGGAGGAATAGGATGGGGAGACCACTTTCTCTCCCACAAATTCATTGAAAAATCACTTGAATGCTGAGCAACTACCACAAAACAATTTCTGAACACTGGCGGAGGACACCAGGCACCCAGAGAGGCAGCCCATTGTCTTTGAATGGAGGTAGGACAAAATGTAAAAGATAAAAAGAGAGACAAAAGAGTTAGGTACAGAGACCCATCCTGGGGAGGGAGTTGTAAGAGAGAAGTTTCCAAACACCAGGAAACCCTCCCACAAGCAGGTGTGTGGGGAGTTTTGGAATGCCAGAGGGCAACATAACTGGGAGGGAAAAATAAATAAATAAAACCCACAGATTACGCCTAGCTGCAGCTCCCAGTGGAGAAGTAGCCAGATGCTTGTGTCAGCCGCCAGCAAGGGGGTTGATGAACAGGGAGGCCTGGGCTGCATTGTTTGCGGTAAGAGAGGGCCTGAATGCCCTGAGGGCAATCTGAGGGAGCTAACATGAGACAGCAACCCAAACTGTGGGATAGCCAGAGAGAGTTTAAAAAAAAAAAGATGAAAGAGAGAGGAGAACTTTCCTGTGAAAAGCTCTAACCTAAGGCACTGCCGGCCTGCTCACAGAACAAAGGACTGAGAGAATACCAGAGGACAGCTATTTGGTAGCGGACAGGCCCATCCCCCGCTGGATGTAGGGATGCAGGTGGGTGACAGCCAGAGCCAGAGGGAGAGGGGCAAACTCGTCCCCAGAGATGGCATCCTCTACCAAACTGCGAGCAGGCCCCCAGTTGCTAACAAGTCTTCCTGGGATCCTGGACGGTTGACATCTGCCAGAAGGGTCACAGCCAGAGATCAGCTCCCCAGAGGATACATACAGCACCCCTGAGACAGCACTCTCCTGGTGCAACTGAAAAACCAAGCGATTGGGACTGGGGAGGTGATTAAGACACACCACCCACCTGGGGAGTGTACGCTGGACAAGCACCTGGTTGCCTGAGCTGCTAGGACTTGGGAAGGGCACAAAACGCAGGCCCAGCCAAGTTTGTGCCTTTGTGAAATACCCGAGAACCTGAACCTGAGCGGCTTAGACCTGGGACGTTCACGCAACCCAGGGCCCTCCTTAGACAGCTCCCCTGCAGAGCAACCAGGAACCTGAGCAGTGTAGACGGGGAAAGCACACATGCTGTGAGCAGGGGCAAACCCAGTGTGGCCCAGACACTGTGAGCACTCCCCACACACACCAGTGATATTTGTTTGCAGTGTTCCTCCCTCCCCGTGGCACAACTGAACAGGTGAGCCTAAATAAATGACCACCTTTGCCCCCTTGTGTCAGGGTGGAAGTTAGATACTGAAGAGACTTGCAAATAGAGGAGGCCAAAATAAACAAAGAAGAGTGAACCACTTTGGAAGTGACAGGTGCAACAGATTAAAACCCTGTAGCTAGCATCGGCTACATTGGAAGGGACCTATAGACCTTGAGGAGAAGTATAAGCTGGAACAAGGAACTACTGAAACTGAACTGACCCCACACTACCCTCAACAGCTCCACAGAAATTCCTAGATATATTTTACTATCATCATTTTTTAATTTTTAATTTTTTTATTTTAGGTTCTTTATTACTCCTTTAATTTTCATTTTTAAAACCTGCTAGTACCTTACAAAAAAAAAAAAGACCCCATTTTTAAAGTAAATTTCATATGTATTTTTTTAATAACTTTTGTGTGTTTTTTTTTTAATATTGTATTTTTGAGAGTCTAACTTCTACTCTAGATTTTTAATATTTGCCTTTTGGTATTTGTTATCAATTCTGTACCTTTAAGAATCCAATCTTCAGTACCCATTTTTACTTAGGAGTGTGATTACTGGCTTGATTGCTCTCTCCCTTTTTGACTCTCCTTTTTCTCCCCCAGGTCACCTCTACTCCTCCCTCCCCGTTCTCTTCTCTACATAACTCTGTGAATCTCTTTGGGTGTTTCAGGCTGTGGAGAACACTTAGGGAACTGACCACAGGCTAGATTGGTCTCTCTCCTTTTGACTCCCCCTCCTTTCCTCCTGGTCACTTCTATCTCCTTCCTCCCTCTTCTCTTCTCTATGGAACTCCATGAACCTTTCTGACTGTTCCAGACTGTGGAGAGCAAATACGGAATTGATTACTGGCTAGATTGCTCTCTCCCCTTCTGATTCCCACTCTTGTCCTCCTGGTCACCTCTATTTCCCTCCTCCCTCTTCTCTTCTCCATATAACTCTGTGAACCTCTCTGAGTGTCTCCTACTGTGGAGAATCTTTTCACCATTAACCTAGATGTTTTATCATCGCTGCTGTATAGATGAAGAAGTCTCGAGACTACTGTAAGACTAAGACTGAAAGCCACAGGAAGGAGGTTAAAATCCAAAACTTGAGAACAACAGAAAACTCCTGACTTCAGGGAACATTAATTGACAAGAGCTCATCCAAAAGCCTCCATACCTACAATGAAACCAAGCTCCACCCAAGAGCCAACAAGTTTCAGAGCAAGACATACCAAACTAATTCTCCAACAATGCATTAAATTACCCTGAGCACAAAAATACAGGTGGCCAAAAGTCACACCAAACCCATAGACACCTCAAAACTCACTACTGGACTTCATTGCACTCCAGAGAGAAGAGATCCACCTCTACCCACCAGAAGACCAACACAATCTTCCCTAACCAGGGACCTTGACAAGCCACTCGTTCAACTGTACCCACAGGGAGGAACCTCCACAATAAAGAGGAACCACAAACTTCCAGCCTACAGAAAGGCCACCCCAAACACAGCAACCTAAACAAGATGAAAAGGCAGAGAAATACTCAGCAGGTAAAGGAACATGATAAAAGCCCACCAAACCAAACAAAAGAGGAGGAGATAAGGAGTCTACCTGAAAAAGAATTCAAAATAATGATAATAAAAATGATCCAAAATCTTGAAAACAAAATGGAATTATAGATAAATATTCTGGAGACAAGGATTGAGAAGATGCATGAAGTTTAACAAGGACACAGAAGAAATAAAAAGGAGTCAATCAATAATGAATAATGCAATAACTGAGATCAAAAGCACTCTAGGGGTAACCAACAGTAGAATAACTGAGGCAGAAGATAGGATAAGTGAGGTGGAAGATAGAATGGTGGAAATAAATGAAGCAGAGAGGAAAAAAGAAAAAAAGAATGAAAAGAAATGAGGACAACCCCAGAGACCTCTGTGACAATGTTAAACACCCCAACATTCAAATCATAGGAGTCCCAGAAGACAAAAAGAAAGGCCATGAAAAAATACTTGAGGAGATAATAGTTGAAAACTTCCCTAAAATGGGGAAGGAAATAGCCACCCAAGTCCAAGGAACTCTGAGAGTCCCATACAGAATAAACCCAAGGCAAAACACCCCAAGACACATATTAATCAAATTAATGAAGATCAAACACAAACAACAAATATTAAAAGCAGGAAGGGAAAAGCAACAAATAATTCACAAGAGGAACCCCATAAGGATAACAGTTGATCTTTCAATAGAAACTCTTCAAGCCAGAAGAGAATGGCAGGACATACTTGAAGTGATGAAAGAGAAAAACCTACAACTCAGATTACTGTCCCAGCAAGGATCTCATTCAAATATGAACGAGAAATCAAAAGCTTTACAGACAAGCAAAAGCTCAGAAAATTCAGCACCATCAAACCAGCTCTTCAACAAATGCTAAAGGATCTTCTCTAGACAGGAATCACAGAAAAGGTGTATAAACTCGAACCCAAAACAGCAAAGTAAATGGCAACAGGATCATACTTATCAATAATTACCAAAAATGTAAATGGGTTGAATGCCCCAACCAAAACACAAAGACTGGCTAAATAGATAAAAAACAAGACCCCAAGATATGCTGTCTACAAGAGACCCACCCCAAACCTAGGGATACATACACACTGAAAGTGAAGGGCTGGAAAAAGGTATATCATGCAAATGAAGACCAAAAGAAAGCAGGAGTAGCAATACTCATATCAGATAAAATAGACTTTGAAATAAAGGCCGAGAAAAGAGACAAAGATCAGATCAGATCAGTTGCTCAGTCGTGTCCGACTCTTTGAGACCCCATGAATCGCAGCATGCCAGGCCTCCCTGTCCATCACCAACTCCCAGAGTTCACTCAGACTCACGTCCATCAAGTCAGTGATGCCATCCAGCATCTCATCCTCTGTCGTCTCCTTCTCCTCTTGCCCCCAATCCCTCCCAGCATCAGAGTCTTTTCCAATGAGTCAACTCTGCATGAGGTGGCCAAAGTACTGGAGTTTCAGCTTCAGCATCATTTCTTCCAAAGAAATCCCAGGGCTGATCACCTTCAGAATGTACTGGTTGGATCTCCTTGCAGTCCAAGGGACTCCCAAGAGTCTTCTCCAACACCACAGTTCAAAAGCATCAATTCTTCAGCGCTCAGCCTTCTTCACAGTCCAACTCTCACATCCATACATGACCACAGGAAAAACCATAGCCTTGACTAGACAGACCTTTGTGGGCAAAGTAATGTCTCTGCTTTTCAATATGCTATCTAGGTTGGTCATAACTTTCCTTCCAAGGAGTAAGCGTCTTTTAATTTCATGGCTGCAGTCACCATCTGTACTGATTTTGGAGCCCCAAAAATAAAGTCTGACACTGTTTCCACTGTTTCCCCATCTATTTCCCATGAAGTGATGGGACTGGATGCCATGATCTTCGTTTTCTGAATGTTGAGCTTTAAGCCAACTTTTTCACTCTCCACTTTCACTTTCATCAAGAGGCTTTTTAGTTCCTCTTCACTTTCTGCCATAAGGGTGGTATCATCTGCATATCTGAGGTTATTGATATTTCTCCCAGCAATCTTGATTCCAGCTTGTGTTTCTTCAGGGATCAAGACCATCCCCATGGAAAAGAAATGCAAAAAAGAAAAAAAAGAGAGAGAGAGAGACAAACAAGGACACTACATAATGATCAAAGGATCAATCCAAGAAGAAGATATAACAGTTATAAATATATATGCACCCAACATAGGAGCACTACCATATGTAAGGCAAATGCTAACAAGTATGAAAGGGGAAATTAACAGTAACACAATAATAGTAGGACACTTTAATACCCCACTCAAACTTATGGATAGATCAACTAAACAGAAAATTAGCAAGGAAACACAAACTTTAAA
Organism: Bos mutus; assembly: GCF_027580195.1. Taxonomy (NCBI): domain Eukaryota; kingdom Metazoa; phylum Chordata; class Mammalia; order Artiodactyla; family Bovidae; genus Bos; species Bos mutus. The sequence goes on from NC_091627.1 coordinate 64,657,747, forward strand.
TGATACATTGGACCAGTTAGACCTAATTGATATCTATAGGGCATTTCACCCCCAAACAATGAATTTCACCTTTTTCTCAAGTGCACACAGAACCTTCTCTAGGATAGATCACATCCTGGACCGTAAATCTAGCCTTGGTAAATTCAAAAAAATTGAAATCATCTCAAGCATCTTTCCTGATCACAATGCGGTAAGATTAAATGTCAACTAGTCAGACACGACTGAGTGACTTCACTTTGACTTTTCACTTTCATGCATTGGAGAAGGAAATGGCAACCCACTCCAGTGTTCTTGCCTGGAGAATCCCAGGGATGGAGGAACCTGGTGGGCTGCCATCTATGGGGTCACACAGAGTCGGACATGACTGAAGCGACTTAGCAGCAGCAGCAGTAGCAGTACAGGAAAAAAACTATTAAAAATATAAACACATGGAGGCTAAACAACACACTTCTGAATAATCAACAAATCACAGAAGAAATCGAAAAAGAAATCAAAATATGCATAGAAACAAATGAAAATGAAAACACAACAACTCAAAACCTATGGGATTCAGTAAAAGCAGTGTTAAGGAGAAGGTTCATAGCAATACACGCCTACCTCAAGAAACAGGAGAGAAATCAAATAAAAAACCTAACTCTACACTTAAGCAACTAGAAAAATAAGAAATGAAGCACTCTAGGGTTAGTAGAAGGAAAGAAATCATAAAAATTAGGGCAGAAATAAATGCAAAAGAAACAAAGGAGACCATAGCCAAAAGCAACAAAGCTAAAATCTGGTTCTTTAAGAAGATAAATAAAATAGAATAACCATTAGCCAGACTAATCAAGAAAAAAGGCAAGAAGAATCAAATCAACAAAATTAGAAATGAAAATGGAGAAATCACAACAGACAACATAGAAATACGAAGGATCATAAGAGACTACGATCAGTAACTGTATGCCAATAAAAGGGACAACTTGGAAGAAATGGACAAATTCTTAGAGAAGTATAACAAACCAGGAAGAAATAGAAAATCTTAAAAGACCCATCACAAGCACAGAAATCAAAACTGTAATCAGAAATCTTCCAAAAAGCAAAAGCCCAGGACCAGATGGTTTCACAGCTGAATTCTACCAAAAATTTAGAGAAGAGCTAACACCTATCCTGCTCAACTGTTCCAGAAAATTGCAGAGGAAGGTAGACTTTCAAACTCATTCTATCAGGCCACCATCACCCTAATACCAAAACCAGACAAAGATGCCACAAAAAAAGAGAACTACAGGCCAATATCATTGATGAACATAGATGCAAAAATCCTTAACAAAATTCTAGCAAACAGAATCCAACAACACATTAAAAAGATCATACATCATGACCAAGTAGGCTTTATCCCAGGGATGAAAGGATTCTTCAGTATTCACAAATCAATGTGATACACCACATTAACAAATTGAAAGAGAAAAACCATATGATTATCTCAATAGATGCAGAGAAAGCCTTTGACAAAATTCAACATCCATTTATAATAAAAACCCTCCAGAAAGCAGGCATAGAAGGAGCATACCTCAACATAATAAAAGCCATATATGATAAACCCACAGCAAACATTATCCTCAATGGTGAAAAATTGAAAGCATTTCCCCTAAAGTCAGGAACAAGACAAAGATGCCCACTCTCACCACTACTATTCAACATAGTTTTGGAAGTTTTAGACACAGCAATCAGAGAAGAAATTAAGAGAAATTAAGGAAACAATTCCATTCACCATTGCAATGAAAAGAATAAAATACTTAGGAATAAATCTACCTAAAGAAACAAAAGACCTATATATATAAAACTATAAAACACTGATGAAAGAAATCAAAGAGGACACAAATAGATAGAGAAATATACCATGTTTGTGGATCAGAAGAATAAATATAGTGAAAATGAGTATACTGCCCAAAGCAATATATAGATTCATTGCATTCCCTACCAAGCTACCAGCATTATTTTTCAGAGAACTAGAACAAATGATTCCACAATTTGTATGGAAATACAAAAAACCTGGAATAGCCAAAGCAATATTGAGAAAGAAGAATGGAACTGGAGGAATCAACCTGCCTGACTTCAGGCTCTACTACAAAGCTACAGTCATCAAGACAGTATGGTACTGGCACAAAGACAGAAACATAGATCAATGGAACAAAATAGAAAGCCCAGAGATAAATCCACACACCTGTGGACACCTTATCTTTGACAAAGGAGGCAAGAATATACAATGGAGAAAAGACAGTCTCTTTAACAAGTGGTGCTGGGAAAACTGGTCAACCATTTGTAAAAGAATGAAACTAGAACAGCTTTGTAAAACCATACACAAAAATAAACTCAAAACTGATTAAAGATCTAAATGTAAGCCCAGAAAGGATAAAACTCCTAGAGGAAAACAAAGGTAAAACCCTCTCTGACATAAATCATAGCAGGATCCTCTATGACCCACCTCCCAAAGTAATGGAAAGAAACGCAAAAATAAACAAATGGGACCTAATTAAACTTAAAAGCATTTGCACAACGAAGGAAACTGTAAGCAAGGTGAAAAGACAGCCTCCAGAACGGGAGAAAATAATAGCAAATGAAGCAACTGACAAAGAATTAATCTAAAAAATATACAAGCAGCTCCTGCAGCTCAATTCCAGAAAAATAAGTGACCCAATCAAAAAATGGGCCAAAGAACTAAACAGACATTTATCCAAAGACATACAGATGGCTAACAAACACATGAAAAGATGTTCAACATCATTCATTATCAGAGAAACGCAAATCAAAACCACAATGAGGTACCATTTCACGCCAGTCAGAATGGCTGCTATCAAAAAGTCTACAAAAAATAAATGCTGGAGATGGTGCAGAGAAAAAGGAACTCTCTTACACTGTTTGTGGGAATGCAAACTAGTACAACCACTATGGAGAACAGTGTGGAGATTCCTTAAAAAACTGGAAATAGAACTGCTATATGACCCAGCAATATATAGTGGCTATATATACCCACTGCTGGGTATACACACCAAGGAAACCAGAATTGAAAGAGACACGTGTACCCCAATGTTCGTTGTAACACTGTTTACAATAGCCAGGACATGGAAGCAACCTGGATGTCCATCAGCAGATGAATGGATAAGAAAATTGTGGTACATATACACAATGAAATATTACTCAGCTATTAAAAAGAATGCATTTGAATCAGTTCTAATGAGATGGCTGATACTGGAGCCTATTGTATAGAGCGAAGTAAGCCAGAAAGAAAAACACCAATACAGTATATTAACACATATATATGGAATTTAGAAAGATGGTAACAATGACCCTATATACAAGACAGCAAAAGAGACAAAGATGTAAAGAACAGACTGTTGGTCTCTGTGGGAGAAAGCAAGGGTGGGGTGATTCAAGAGAATAGCATTGAAACATGTATATTATTATATGTGAAATAGATCACCAGTCCAGATTCGATGCATGAGACAGGGTGCTCAGGGCTGGTGTACTGGGATGACCCTGAGGGATGGGAAGGGAGGTAGCTGGGAGGGAAGGTCAGGATGGGGAACACATGTACACCCATGGCTGATTCATGTGAATGTATGGCAAAAACCACCACAATAGTGTAAAGTAATTAGCCTCCAATTAAAATTTTTTTTAAATGGCCAAAATTGCATGTAAAAAAAATTATAAATGTAAAAGGAGAGGTTACATTTGACAATGCAGAAATACAAAAGATTATAAGAGAATATTATGAACAACTATATGGCAATAAAATGGATAACCTGGAAGAAAAGGACAGATTCTTAGAAAAGTTCAATCTTCCAAGACTGAACCAGGAAGAAATAGAAATTATGAACAACCCAGTTACAAGCACTGAAATTGAAGCTGTGATAAAAAATTTCCCAAAAAATGAAAGCCCAGGACCAGATGGTTTCACAGGAGAATTCTATCAAACTTTTAGAGAAGAGCTAATGCCTATCCTTCTAAAATTCTTTCAAAAAATTTCAGAGAAAGTAACACTCCAAACTCATTCTACAAGGCCACCATCACTCTCATACCAAACCCAGACAAAGATAATGCAAAAAAAGAAAACCACAGGGCAATATCTTTGATGAACATAGATGCAAAAACCCTCAACAAAATTTTATCAAACAGAATTCAGCAACACATCCAAAAGCATATACACCATTATCAAGTTGGGTTTATACCAGGAATGCAAGGATTCTTCAATATACACAGATCAATCAATGTGATACACCATATTAATAAACTGAAAGATAAAAAACCATATCATCATCTCAGTAGATGCAGAAAAAGCCTTTGACAAAATTCAGCACTCATTTATGATTAAAACTCTTCCAAAAATGGGCACAGAAGGAACCTACCTCAATATCAGTTCAGTTCAGTTCAGTCGCTCAGTCGCGTCCGACTCTTTGCGACCCCATGAATCGCAGCATGCCAGGCCTCCCTGTCCATCACAAACTCCCAGAGTTCACTCAGACTCACGTCCATCGAGTCAGTGATGCCATCCAGCCATCTCATCCTCTGTTGTCCCCTTCTCCTCTTGCCCCCAATCCCTCCCAGCATCAGAGTCTTTTCCAATGAGTCAACTCTTCGCATGAGGTGGCCAAAGTACTGGAGTTTCAGCTTTAGCATCATTCCTTCCAAAGAAATCCCAGGGCTGAATCCTTCAGAATGGACGGGTTGGATCTCCTTGCAGTCCAGGGGACTCTCAAGAGTCTTCTCCAACACCACAGTTCAAAAGCATCAATTCTTCGGCACTCAGCCTTCTTCACAGTCCAACTCTCACATCCATACATGACCACAGGAAAAACCATAGCCTTGACTAGACAGACCTTTGTTGGCAAAGTCGTGTCTCTGCTTTTCAATATGCTATCTAGGTTGGTCATAACTTTCCTTCCAAGGAGTAAGCGTCTTTTAATTTCATGGCTGCAGTCACCATCTGCAGTGATTTTGGAGCCCCCAAAAATAAAGTCTGACACTGTTTCCCCTGTTTCCCCATCTATTTCCCATGAAGTGATGGGACCGGATGCCATGATCTTCGTTTTCTGAATTTTGATCTTTAAGCCAACTTTTTCACTATCCTCTTTCACTTTCATCAAGAGGCTTTTTAGTTCCTCTTCACTTTCTGCCATAAGGGTGGTGTCATCTGCATATCTGAGGTTACTGATATTTCTCCCAGCAATCTTGATTCCAGCTTGTGTTTCTTCCAGTCTAGCGTTTCTCATGATGTACTCTGCATAGAAGTTGAATAAGCAGGGTGACGATATACAGCCTTGACGTACTCCTTTTCCTATTTGGAACTATATTCCAGTCTGTTGTTCCATGTCCAGTTCTAACTGTTGCTTCCTGATCTGGATACAGATTTCTTAAGAGGGAGGTCGGGTGGTCTGATATTCCCATCTCTTTCAGAATTTTCCACAGTTTATTGTGATCCACACAGTCAAAGGCTTTGGCATAGTCAATAAAGCAGAAATAGATGTTTTTCTGGAACTCTCTTGTTTTTTCCATAATCCATAGTAAAGGCCATATATGGTAAGCCTACAGCAAACATTATTTTCAATGGTGAAAAATTGAAAGCATTCACCCTAAGATCAGGAAGAAGACAAGGGTGTCCATTTTCACCACTGTTATTCAACATCATTCTGGAAGTCCTAGATATAGCAATCAGAGAAGAAAAATAAATAAAATGAATCCAGATCTGAAAAGAAAAAGTAAAGCTCTCATTGTTTGCAGATGATATGATACTGTACATAGAAAACCCTAAAGATAGTATCAGAAAATTACTAGAGCTAATCAGTGAATTTAGCAAGGTTGCAGGATACAAAATCAATACACAGAAATCACTTGCATTTCTATATACTAACAATACTGTTTATAATAGCCAGGACATGGAAACAACCTAGATGTCCATCAGAGGATGAATGGATAAGAAAGCTGTGGTACATATACACAATGGAGTATTATTCAGCCATTAAAAAGAATACATTTGAATCAGTTCTATTGAGGTGGATGAAACTGGAGCCTATTATACAGAGTGAAGTAAGCCAGAAAGAAAAACACCAATATAGTATACTAACGCATATATTTGGAATTTAGAAAGATGGTAACAATAACCCTGTATGCGAGACAGCAAAAGAGACACAGATGTATAGAACAGTCTTTTGGACTCTGTGGGAGAGGGAGAGCGTGGGATGATTTGGGAGAATGGCATTGAAACATGTATAATATCATAGATGAAATGAATCACCAGTCCAGGTTTGATGCATGATACAGGATGCTTGGGGCTGGTGCACTGGGATGACCCAGAGGGACAGTATGGGGAGGGAGGTGGGAGGGGGCTTCAGGATGGGGAACATGTGTACACTGTGGCAGATTCATGTTGATGTATGGCAAAACCAATACAATATTGTAAAGTAATTAGCCTCCAATTAAAATAAATAAATTTATATTTTTTAAAAAAATTAAAAAAAGAAAAACCAGAAAGAGAAATTAAGGAATCAATTCCATTCACCATTGCAATAAAAAGAATTAAATATCTAGGAATAAACTTACCTAATGACAAAAAGAACTGTACACAGAAAATTATAAGACACTGATGAAAGAAATCAAAGATGACATAAACAGATGGAGAGATATTCCATGTTCCTGGGTAGGAAGAATCAAACTTGTGAAAATGACTATACTATCAAATGCAATCTACAGATTCAGTGCAATCGCTATCAAATTACCAATGGCATTTTCCATAGAATTAGAAGAAAAAATTTCACAATTCATATGGAAACACAAAAGACCCTGAATAGCCAAAGCAGTCTTGAGAAAGAAGAATGGAGCTGGAGGAATCAACCTTCCTGATTTCAGATTATACTACAAAGTTACAGTCATTAAGACAGTATGGTACTAGCATAAACACAGAAATATAGACCAATGGAATAAGATAGAAAGCCCAGAAATAAAAACATGCACCTATGGATACCCTGTTTTTGACAAAGGAGGTAAGAATATATAATGGGGCAAAGACAGCCTCTTCAATAAATGGTGCTGGGAAACTGGACAGCTACATGTAAAAGAAAGAAAGTAGAACACTTCCTAAAACCATACACAAAGATAAATTCAAAAGGATTCAAGACCTAAATATAAGATCAGAAACTATAAAACTCTTAGAGGAAAACATAGGCAGAACACTCAATGACATAAATCAAAGCAAGATCCTCTATGACCCACCTCCTAGAGTCACTGAAATAAAAACAAAAGTAAAAAAATGAACCTGATTAAACTTAAAAGCTTTTGCACAGCTAAGGAAACTATAAGCAAGGTGAAAAGGCAACCCTCAGAATGGGAGAGAATAATAGCAAATGCAACAACAGAAAAAGGATCAATTTCAAAATATACAATTAGCTCATACAACTCAATGCCAGAAAAATAAACAACTCATTCAAAAAGTGGGGAAAAGACCTAAACAGACATTTCTCTAAAGAAGACATACAGATGGTTAACAAACACATGAGAAGGTACTCAACATCTCTCATTATTAGAGAAATGCAAATCAAAACCACAATGAGCTATCACCTCACACTGGTCAGAATGGCCATCATCAAAAAGTCTATAAACAATAAATGCTGGAGAGAGTGTGGAGAAAAGGGAACGCTTTTGCTTATTTAACTTATATGCAGAGTACATCATGAGAAATGCTGGGCTGGAGGAAGTACAAGCTGGAATCAAGATTGCCAGGAGAAATATCAATAACCTCAGATGTGCAGATGACACCACACTTATGGCAGAAAGTGAAGAAGAACTAAAGGTCCTCTTGATGAAAGTGAAAGAGGAGAGGGAAAAAGTTAAACCTCAACATTCAGAAAACTAAGATCATGGCAACCAGTCCCATAACTTCGTGGCAAATAGATGGGGAAACAGTGGCTGACTTTATTTTTCTGGGCTCCAAAATCACTGCAGATGGTGATTGCAGCCATGACATTAAAAGACGCTTACTCCTTGGAAGGAAAGTTATGACCAACCTAGACAGCATATTAAAAAGCACTGAAATCACTTTGTCAACAAAGGTCCGTCTAGTGAAGGCTATGGTTTTTCCTGTGGTCATGTATGGATGTGAGAGTTGGACTATAAAGAAAGCTGAGTGCCAAAGAATTGATGCTTTTGAACTGTGGTGTTGGAGAAGACTCTTGAGAGTCCCTTGAACTGCAAGAAGATCCAGCCAGTCCATCCTAAAGGAGATCAGTTCATTGGAAGGACTGATGTTGAAGCTGAAACTCCAATACTTTGGCCACCTGATGCAAAGAGCTGACTCATTTGAAAAGACCCTGATGCTGGGAAAGATTGAGGGCAGGAGGAGAAGGGGACGACAGAGGATGAGATGTTTGGATGGCATCACTGACTCAATGGACATGGGTTTGGGAGGACTCCGGGAGTTGGTGATGGACAGCGAGGCCTGGAATGCTGTGGTTCATGGAGTCACAAAGAGTTGGACATGACTGAGTGACTGAACTGAACTGAACATGCCCTGTTGGTGGAAATGTAAACTGATATAGCCACTATGGAAAACAGAATGCAGACTCCTTAAAAAGCTAGGAATAAAACCACCATATGACCCAGCAATCCCACTCCTATTCATATATCCTGAGGAAACCAGGGTTGAAAAAGACACATGTATCCCATTTTTCATCGCAGCACTATTTACAATAGCTAGAATATGGAAGCAACCATTGACAGATAAATGGATAAAGAAGTTGTGGTACATATACAGAATGGAATATTACTCAGCCATAAAAAGCAATGCATTTGAGTCAGTTCTGATAAAGTGGGTGAACCTAGAACCTATTATACACAGTGAAGTGAGTCAGAAAGAGAAAGGTAATTATTGTATTATAACACACCTAAACGGAATCTAGAAAAATGGTAAGTGAAGAATTTATTTGCAGGGCAGCAATGGAGAAACAGACATGGAGAATGGACTTATGGACATGGGGAGAGGGGAGGAGATGGTGAGATGTAAGGAAAGAGTAACATGGAAACTTATATTACCATATGTAAAATAGATAGCCAACAGGAATTTGCTGTATGGCTTAGGAAACTCAAACAGGGGCTCTGTATCAATCTAGAGGGGTGGGATGGGGAGGGAGATGGGAGGGAGGTTCAAAAGGGAGGTGATATATGTATACTTATGGCTGAATCATGTTGAAGTTTGACAGAAAACAACAAAATTATGTAAAACAATTATCCTTCAATAAAAAAAAATAAATTAAAAAAAAAGAATGGTTCCATCCTGTTGCTCTGTGCCCCACTCTATCAAAGCATATGGCACCTTTCAGAAACAGGGGTCCCCAGGGAGGGTGGGGTGGGGGCCAGGAAGGGTAGGGTAGAAGAATTGATCCCTCTCTGGCATATTTTTATATCAGGATTTTGCTTTGAAAAAAAAAAGTAGTGAAAGTGTTAGTCACTCAGTCCTATCTGACTCTTGTGACTCCCTGGACTATAGCCAGCCAGGCTCCTCTGTCCATGGAATTCTCCAGGCAAGTATACTGAAGTGGGTTGCCATTCCCTTTTCCAGAGGATCTTCCCAACTCAGGGATTGAACCCGAGTATCCTGCATTGCAGACTGATTCTTTAACATCTGAGCCACCAGGGAGTTTGCTTTAACTTTGTGCATTCCTCTATCATTGTCAAAAATTGTATGTAAATCTGTAAGTTCATCTAGGTTGTGAATGATCCACTGATCATCATATCTAATGGTGAGTTCTCAGTGTTCATCTGATTTACCTGACCTCTCAATAGATTACTCCATTACATACTCACCCTTGAGATTTTCCTTTTTCACCGCCCCCCCCTTTCAGGACTCCACCCTCTGTGGCTTTCTTGTCCAAGAAAGAGTCCAAGAGTTCAACCCCTTACTCCTCTGTGTACTCCTTCTGGTCCATTTATAAATGCTAGCATGGAGCCAGTCTTTGGACCTCCTGTCTTCTGTGTCTACACCCACTGCCTGAGCTTCCTCAGTCAATCCCCTAGCTTTATACCATCTGTATTCTGACGGATCCTAATCATTGATCTTCAGTCCAAACTCTCCAGATCTCCAGCAGGATCATCTGCTAACTCCTATTGCCTCTCTACTCTCAACTCCCTCACACATTTGCATCTTTTCCAGCTTGCCCATCACAGTAATTGGCTCTACCATTTATCCAAGTGTCTCAATGTCAGAGTAATAGGGAGAGAGTGGGTGGGGGGATCCTAAATTCTTTGACTCCACATCCAGCTCACCATCAGCTTCTGTTCCTCTAGAATACTGCCTGTGTCTTCAAATTCATCTACCTTTTCTCACTCCTTTTTCTTGAGGTAGTGGTTTAATTGCTAAGTTGTCTCTGACTCTTTTGTAACCCCCTGGACTGTCACCTGCCAGGCTCCTCTGTGCATAGGATTTCCCAGGCAAGAATACAAGGGTGAGTTGCCATTTCTTTCTTCCGGGAGCTTCCCAATCCAGGGATCAGACTCATGTCTCCTGCATAGCAGGCTGATTCTTTAATGCTGAGCCACCAGGGAAATGCTTCCTGTTTCTTACTGTTTCTCAAATATACCAAAGTCAATGTTGCATGAGGGCCTTTGCATTCACCTAGCATTTTCCTAGAAGGCTGTTCCTCTAAATGGTCTTATTATTTTCAGGTCATGTCCAATTCTTGCAACCCCGTGGACTGGGGCCTGCCAGACTCCTCTCTCTGTGAGATTCTCCAGGCAAGTAAGAATACTGGAGTGGGTTGCCATTTCCTTCTCGAGGGGATCTTCCTGACCCATCAATCGAACCCGGGTCTCCTGCATCGCAGACACTTTTTACTGACTGAGCTACAAGACTCTGTGTAAATGTGATTGATCTTTTTCCAAGAACATCATATCTAAAGTAGTAGCAATCCCTCCCTTTGACCCTCCCCTGACACTCTTACCCTGTTTATTCTTTATTGCATGTATCACAACCAGAAATTATGTTATATATTTGTACACATATTTATTATCTGTTTATATGCTGGATTATAATTTACAGATAAGTTAGTTTGCCCTTTTTGCTAAAGCCTTAGCAGCTAGTACGGCAGAAATTGAAGAACTAAAGAGCCTCTTGATGAAGATGAAAGAGGAGAGTGAAAAAGGTGGCTTAACAACATTCAGAAAACTAAGATCATGGCATCTGGTTCCATTACTTCATGGCAAATAGATGGGGAAACAAGTGACAGACTTTATTTGGGGGGCTCCAAAGTGACTGCAGATGTTCACTGCAGCCATGAAATTAAAACATGCTCACTCCTTGAAAGAAAAGCTATGACCAACCTAGACAGCATATTAAAAACCAGAGACATTAATTTGCCCACAAAGGTCCATCTAGTCAAAGCTATGGTTTTTCCAGAAGTCATTTATGGATGTGAGAGTTGGACTATAAAGAAAATTGAGCACTGAAGAATTGATGCTTTTGAACTGTGGTGTTGGAGAAGAATCTCAAGAGTCTCTTGGACTACACAGAGATCCAACCAGTCCATCCTAAAGGAAATCAGTCCTGAATACTCATTGGAAGGACTGATGCTGAAGCTGAAATTCTAATACTTTGGCCACCTGATGTGAAGAACTGACTCTTTGGAAAAGACCCTGATTCACGGAAAGATTGAAGGCAGGAGGAGAAGGGGATGACAGAGGATGAGATGGTTGGATGGCATCAATGGACATGAGTTTGAGCAAGTTCCAGGAGTTGGTGATGGACAGGGAAGCCTGGTGTGCTGCAATCCATGGGGTCACAAAGAATAGGACACGACTGAGCAACTGAACTGAACTGAAGCAGCAGCTAGTAAAGTGCTTCCCAGGTAGAGCAGTGGTAAAAAATGTGCCTGCCAATGTAGGAGATACAGGTTCAATCCGTGGTCAGGAAGATCCCCTGGAGTATGAAATAGCACCCACTCCAGTATTCTTGCCTGGGAAATCACAGGAACAGAGCAGACTGTGGGCTACAGTCCACAGAGTCGCAGAGTCGGACAAGACTGAGCACAGCACAGCTAGCAGCTAGTATAGGTTCTGAGACATAATAGTGGGTCAATAATACTTATTCAATGTTAAACCAATGACATGTTAAATCAATGTTAAACTTTAACATGACTTTAGTTTACTTTCTCTCTAACTTTGTCCATCTCATAAATTATTTGAAATAACTTGATTTCCCCCACCCCGATTGATTGTTAGTATTTTGTGTTATGCCTCAATTTAAGAATTTTTGTTTTACATATGACTTAAATTTTCATAATGATTAATGGTGGTTATTTAAGCATTAGTCCAATTATTGCTTTTATCTTTCGTCATGAGTTCTCTATTTTTAAATTATTTTTTCCAATTATATTTTTTCTTTCAATTGGAGAAGTTGACTCAGTGTTTGTTTTTGCAGTATCAACTTTCTTTTTTAATTAAAATATAATTATTTTACTATGGATAACATAAAATATAGCAGCCGAAATAAGCATAAACTGCGCTCTGGGTTACAACCCCATGCAAATATGGATGTCCTCAGGGACCACTAAGTTGTAGGATTGTCTGTTCTGTGCCCTCGTCACGTCCTGGCCACAGTTTTCAGAGTTTCAATCTTCACTCTTGCTGTCCAGCTCTCTGCCTTCTCTTTGTAGTTCTCATTTGCTGCTGCTAAATCACTGGAGCTAGCAAAGTATAAAACCAAGTTTATTCAACTCATTTTCAGGATAAAAGTTCACTATCTGTGAATGAGAGCCTGTGCTCTGATTTGAGCAAAGGACCTTCATTTTGTTCAGTTGCTGTCTCTTTGTTGTCTTCTGGATATAAGAGCCACCATGCCTAATCAAGGCATTTTTGTGTCTATATTTACTAGCACAGATGGGTACGCTGTAACTAATACACTTACTTGTTATGGAGCCCCAAACTTGTGTTCCTGGGTCCCCGAGGAGAAAGTTGCCTATCCCCACTTTGTTCCTGATGTTGGGTCTCCCTGGATCATGACTGAATATTGCCTACTACACAAAAGACAGTTTTTGTGTTTTGGGATTTTTTACATGTAATAATGTTGGGTACGTAACATTAGAAAAAGACCCCAATTAACATCTTTCTAAAAGACAAACATGAAAATCTCTATGTACTCCCATAAAAGAAAAATGCCACTGAAAGTAGACTCCCACATCTTCAACGGCAGCTGGAGGGAGAAGATGATTCTCTGTGTATGGCAATGGCAGTGCCCTGACTTTCAGTGTCTCACAGTTTCTACTTGGGCCTCTACTCGGCAAAGCCCCTGGGGCACCAATTTTGTCCCCGCTCTGATAAATTCTACTTATTCTACTGTGCTGTGTACACTCTTCAGAGCTAGATAAGTGAAGAGTAATAATTGTTATTTTCATACCAAGTGTTATCAAATCAGAAATCTGATTCCTAGCGATTTAATATATATGTTGTTATATATTATATAACCACATACCTTTATTGCTGTTTGGCTGGATAGAAAATATGAGGAGACTGGAAACCAACTGGAAATATTTCTACAGACTTAATGGCAAATGTCTTTTCTTTTCTTTATTAATGTGCTCCACTTACTGGATCCTCTGTTTTTCAGTGCTGCATTCCCCCGCTTTTCCTCCATTTTCTGTTCCCTCATTCTGGAAGCCTTTCCTGATTCATGACCCATTGCTATATGCTTTCATCACTCCTCAGTCCCTTAGTGGTCGTCTTACTTCGCAGGATGTTAATGCAGTCTCTCTAATGTTATTTATTGTTGAAATGGCCCAGAGGCTACTAACCTAGGTTTGAATCAGCCCAACCACTTAAAATCATTTCAAGTTTAGGCAAATTGCTTGACCTCTCTCAGGCTGGTTTCCTCATCTGTAGTAGAAAAAAAAAAAATAATACCCATCTCTTCATAAGCATATCTAGAAGATTAAACAGTATTATGAAAATTCAATTATTGTTAATTAAACATATTTCCCCTTCTTTTGCCTTTGCCTTTATAACAGTAGTAAAACATTTTCGAGGTGCAAATAAAGTCCTGCCTCAACAAAGTTGTGAAGTTCTCAAAGGGTGCAACTATACCAAGGTTTTTAAATTATAGAACAATAAGTACATGATGAGGATTTCCTAGTCTAAGGCATGGTGACAGGCTCAGTGGTGGTAGGGAAGTGGGGATGGGCAAAAAAGCAAGAAAAGACAAAAGCACAATCAGTTGCACTCCAAAAGCATCTCATGTACTTGTAATGTAAAAAAGTCAATGATAACACAAAATGTAAATAATAATCCAAAGTAACAAGAAGGGCAATGGCCAAGAAAAGAGTTGCTGCCTATTGACTAGCTCAGGAAATACTGTAATTAGAGGGAAGGAGACAAACAGGATTCCTCACAAAGTCGTGCTCAGGGCAGGTCACTGGTGTGTCTGAGTTGATGAAGATATTTGATAGATGATTGGAAGAGAAGGCCATTCATGATAAGATGATTTATGAATGACATAGTACAGAATTTGGAACTCCTCCAAAGTAAATATAAGAAAAGGTAAGTTGAGGCAGAAGTTCACCGTGATTTTAGGAGCTGGTTCTCATCTTTTGGGCTATGTCATCTTCTCCTTTTAATTCCTTCTTTAAAATTCTCAGCTTAAGCTCTACCATTTCTTTCTTCATGTGTCACCAGGTCCAAAGTTATGGCCTCAGAGGACTTTCAATCAACAGCGCCCAGTATGTATTAATACTTCACTTGTCTTGAATTACCAGATCAAATCGACTGCAGCAACCCACATGATTGCTCAGCAACTGATTTAAGTGAATTAAAAAATCTCAATTATTTCTTACATCTGATTAGTCATAAAAATGTATGTAGTGCCCCCAAAATATATAGTTCCAGCCTAAAATTCAGGAATTATAAACAAAGAATACATCAAATTATGGGCTCTTCTCTCCAGTTCATACATCAAGAAAATTCCAGTGGTCAGAAAAACTGTTGTCAAGCTACTTTATTTTTGAAGAGGTTTAGTCAGGGCTATCTGCTATGGTTAATTGGCATACTGAACAAGGCACATGGATAAATGTGTTTATTTAGATATGTAATTTAATCTCCATATAACTGTGTTTTTCTTTTAATGATATACATGCTGATTCCTAGTCATCAGCCCTAGGAACCAGTAAAATCAGATTAAAAGCATTAGTAATGTAGTTAATTCCATTTATAATATGCTTACACCAGAGAGGAGAACATTAAAATAAGGAAAATCTATAAACTGGAATAAAAGAATTTTTTAGAACTCTTTGTAAGAAACCTTAGAAAGAAAAACATAAAGGTTTGCATAAACATTCTAAGGAAAACTTAAGCCATGTTTCACAAAGTGATGTTTGTAATCCCAATTAAAATTTGCCTTGGTCACTTGAATCTTCAGGTTGATTCAGGTGGCTTTGTATTAAGAGCTGATTGTCCTTTAGCAATGCTCTGCTAGTTGTAACATTGCCTTCTGTAACCTTGCCTAATAATCACTATCAGTTAATCAATTTTTCCTTTTTATTCAAATTCTATTATCCACTCCCTTTTGACCTCTAGTACTTGGGATAGCCCATGCATTATTTTTTTCTGAAATCCTCAGCATATTACATGCAGCATAACAGGATGAAAGCCCTAGCATTAAACCTAATCAATAGCTCCCACAGGTAGACATCTATTTCATCCCCTTCTTTAATGTGCTGTCCTTTGTACATGAAGATGTCAGTATCGACCCATAGTCCATCTGGCATTTGGTATGGATTCTGAACTTTGTCCAGTTTCATTGGTGTATTTGAGCCAAGTCAACCTCTTTTTTTCCCAAGGTCACCTCTTGAGATCCACAGTCCCATTTGACAGACAGGTAAGCAGTAACTGTAGAAACGCATAAAACTACCTGGCTTATAATCATACTAACAGTCATTTCACTTGCTTTTTCAAAGCCAAAAAGTTAATTATGCATTTTGACTTTATATTCTTGTCTTTTACATCT
The DNA here is from genome assembly GCF_027580195.1 of Bos mutus. Lineage (NCBI taxonomy): Eukaryota > Metazoa > Chordata > Mammalia > Artiodactyla > Bovidae > Bos > Bos mutus. The sequence goes on from NC_091627.1 coordinate 64,673,753, forward strand.
TAGTAATTAGTTAATATCAACAATGAAAGCTCCTAAAAGTATACTACTTCATTTATTTTTCATGAGTTTAAATTTTAAAATGAAGTCATATGAGGAAACACAGATACATAAAACATGTTTGTTATTTTTTTTAAATTTTATTTTATTTTTAAACTTTACATAATTGTATTAGTTTTGCCAAATATCAAAATGAATCTGCCACAGGTATACATGTGTTCCCCATCCTAAACCCTCATCCCTCCTCCCTCCCCATACCATCCCTCTGGGTCATCCCAGTGCACTAGCCCCAAGCATCCAGCATCGTGCATCGAACCTGGACTGGCAACTCGTTTCTTACATGATATTTTACATGTTTCATTGCCATTCTCCCAAATCTTCCCACCCTGTCCCTCTCCCACAGAGTCCATAAGACTGTTCTATACATCAGTGTCTCTTTTGCTGTCTCGTACACCGGGTTATTGTTACCATCTTTCTAAATTCCATATATATGCGTTAGTATACTGTATTTATGTTTTTCCTTCTGGCTTACTTCACTCTGTATAACAGGCTCCAGTTTCATCCACCTCATTAGAACTGATTCAAATGTATTCTTTTTAATGGCTGAGTAATACTCCATTGTGTATATGTACCACTGCTTTCTTATCCATTCATCTGCTGATGGACAACTAGGTTGCTTCCATGTCCTGGCTATTATAAACAGTGCTGCGATGAACATTGGGGTACACATGTCTCTTTCCCTTCTGGTTTCCTCAGTGTGTATGCCCAGCAGTGGGATTGCTGGATCATAAGGCAGTTCTATTTCCAGTTTTTTAAGGAATCTCCACACTGTTCTCCATAGTGGCTGTACTAGTTTGCATTCCCACCAACAGTGTAAGAGGGTTCCCTTTTCTCCACACCCTCTCCAGCATTTATTATTTGTAGACTTTTGGATCGCAGCCATTCTGACTGGTGTGAAATGGTACCTCATAGTGGTTTTGATTTGCATTTCTCTAATAATGAGTGATGTTGAGCATCTTTTCATGTGTTTGTTAGCCATCTGTATGTCTTCTTTGGAGAAATGTCTATTTAGTAGTTTGGCCCATTTTTTGATTGGGTCATTTATTTTTCTGGAGTTGAGCTGTAGGAGTTGCTTGTATATTTTTGAGATTAGTTTTGAGATCATACACCATGATCAAGTGGGCTTTATCCCAGGGATGCAAGGATTCTTCAATATCCGCAAAACAATCAATGTAATACACCACATTAACAAATTGAAAAATAAAAACCATATGATTATCTCAATAGATGCAGAGAAAGCCTTTGACAAAATTCAACATCCATTTATGATAAGAACTCTCCAGAAAGCAGGAATAGAAGGAACATACCTCAATATAATAAAAGCTATATATGACAAACCCACAGCAAACATTATCCTCAATGGTGAAAAATTGAAAGCATTTCCTCTAAAGTCAGGAACAAGACAAGGGTGCCCACTTTCACCATTACTATTCAACATAGTTTTGGAAGTTTTGGCCACAGCAATCAGAGCAGAAAAAGAAATAAAAGGAATCCAAATTGGAAAAGAAGAAGTAAAACTCTCACTATTTGCAGATGACATGATCCTCTACATAGAAAACCCTAAAGATTCCACCAGAAAATTACTAGAAATAATCAATGACTATAGTAAAGTTGCAGGATATAAAATCAACACACAGAAATCCCTTGCATTCCTATACACTAATAATGAGAAAACAGAAAGAGAAATTAAGAAACAATTCCATTCACCATTGCAACGGAAAGAATAAAATACTTAGGAATATATCTACCTAAAGAAACTAAAGACCTATATATAGAAAACTATAAAACACTGGTGAAAGAAATCAAAGAGGACACTAATAGATGGAGAAATATACCATGTTCATGGATTGGAAGAATCAATATAGTGAAAATGAGTATACTACCCAAAGCAATTTATAGATTCAACATAATCCCTATCAAGCTACCAACAGTATTCTTCACAGAGCTAGAACAAATAATTTCACAATTTGTATGGAAATACAAAAAACCTCAAATAGCCAAAGCGATCTTGAGAAAGAAGAATGGAACTGGAGGAATCAACCTACCTGACTTCAGGCTCTACTACAAAGCCACAGTTATCAAGACAGTATGGTACTGGCACAAAGACAGAAATATTGATCAATGGAATAAAATAGAAAGCCCAGAGATAAATCCACGCACATATGGACACCTTATCTTTGACAAAGGAGGCAAGAATATACAATGGATTAAAGACAATCTCTTTAACAAGTGGTGCTGGGAAATCTGGTCAAACACTTGTAAAAGAATGAAACTGGACCACTTTCTAACACCATACACAAAAATAAACTCAAAATGGATTAAAGATCTCAACATAAGACCAGAAACTATAAAACTCCTAGAGGAGAACATAGGCAAAACACTCTCCGACGTACATCACAGCAGGATCCTCTATGACCCACCTCCCAGAATATTGGAAATAAAAGCAAAAATAAACAAATGGGACCTAATTAACCTTAAAAGCTTCTGCACATCAAAGGAAACTATTAGCAAGGTGAAAAGGCAGCCTTAAGAATGGGAGAAAATAATAGCAAATGAAGCAACCGACAAACAACTAATCTCAAAAATATACAAGCAACTCCTACAGCTCAACTCCAGAAAAATAAATGACCCAATCAAAAAATGGGCCAAACTACTAAATAGACATTTCTCCAAAGAAGACATACAGATGGCTAACAAACACATGAAAAGATGCTCAACATCACTCATTATCAGAGAAATGCAAATCAAAACCACTATGAGGTACCATTTCACACCAGTCAGAATGGCTGCGATCCAAAAGTCTACAAATAATAAATGCTGGAGAGGGTGTGGAGAAAAGGGAACCCTCTTACACTGTTGGTGGGAATGCAAACTAGTACAGCCACTATGGAGAACAGTGTGGAGATTCCTTAAAAAAACTGGAAATAGAACTGCCTTATGATCCAGCAATCCCACTGCTGGGCATACACACTGAGGAAACCAGAAGGGAAAGAGACACGTGTACCCCAATGTTCATCGCAGCACTGTTTATAATAGCCAAGACATGGAAGCAACCTAGATGTCCATCAGCAGATGAATGGATAAGAAAGCAGTGGTACATATACACAATGGAGTATTACTCAGCCATTAAAAAGAATACATTTGAATCAGTTCTAATGAGGTGGATGAAACTGGAGCCTGTTATACAGAGTGAAGTAAGCCAGAAGGAAAAACATAAATACAGTATACTAACGCATATATATGGAATTTAGAAAGATGGTAACAATAACCCGGTGTATGAGACAGCAAAAGAGACACTGATGTATAGAACAGTCTTATGGACTCTGTGGGAGAGGGACAGGGTGGGAAGATTTGGGAGAATGGCAATGAAACATGTAAAATATCATGTAAGAAACGAGTTGCCAGTCCAGGTTCGATGCACGATGCTGGATGCTTGGGGCTGGTGCACTGGGACGGCCCAGAGGGATGGTATGGGGAGGGAGGAGGGAGGAGGGTTCGGGATGGGGAACACATGTATACCTGTGGCAGATTCATTTTGATATTTGGCAAAACTAATACAATTACGTAAAGTTTAAAAATAAAATAAAATTAGAAAAAATAAGTAAAAAAAAAAAAAAAAATAAAAATAAATAAATAAAGACAAATACAAGCAACTCCTACAGCTCAACTCCAGAAAAATAAATGACCCAATCAAAAAATGGGCCAAACTACTAAATAGACATTTCTCCAAAGAAGACATACAGATGGCTAACAAACACATGAAAAGATGCTCAACATCACTCATTATCAGAGAAATGCAAATCAAAACCACTATGAGGTACCATTTCACACCAGTCAGAATGGCTGCATCCAAAAGTCTACAAATAATAAATGCTGGAGAGGGTGGGAGAAAAGGGAACCCTCTACACTGTTGGTGGGAATGCAAACTAGTACAGCCACTATGGAGAACAGTGTGAGATTCCTTAAAAACTGGAAATAGAACTGCCTTATGATCCAGCAATCCCACTGCTGGGCATACACACTGAGGAAACCAGAAGGGAAAGAGACACGTGTACCCCAATGTTCATCGCAGCACTGTTTATAATAGCCAAGACATGGAAGCAACCTAGATGTCCATCAGCAGATGAATGGATAAGAAAGCAGTGGTACATATACACAATGGAGTATTACTCAGCCATTAAAAAGAATACATTTGAATCAGTTCTAATGAGGTGGATGAAACTGGAGCCTGTTATACAGAGTGAAGTAAGCCAGAAGGAAAAACATAAATACAGTATACTAACGCATATATATGGAATTTAGAAAGATGGTAAATAATAACCCGGTGTATGAGACAGCAAAAGAGACACTGATGTATAGAACAGTCTTATGGACTCTGTGGAGAGGGACAGGGTGGGAAGATTTGGGAGAATGGCAATGAAACATGTAAAATATCATGTAAGAAACGAGTTGCCAGTCCAGGTTCGATGCACGATGCTGGATGCTTGGGGCTGGTGCACTGGGACGGCCCAGAGGGATGGTATGGGGAGGGAGGAGGGAGGAGGGTTCGGGATGGGGAACACATGTATACCTGTGGCAGATTCATTTTGATATTTGGCAAAACTAATACAATTACGTAAAGTTTAAAAATAAAATAAAATTAGAAAAAATAAGTAAAAAAAAAAAAAAAAAAAAAAAATAAAAATAAATAAAGACAATCTTTTAACAGGTGGTGCTGGGAAATCTGGTCAACCACTTGTAAAAGAATGAAACTAGACCACTTTCTAACACCATACACAAAAATAAACTCAAAATGGATTAAAGATCTCAATGTAACACCAGAAACTATAAAACTCCTAGAGGAGAACATAGGCAAAACACTCTCTGACATACATCACAGCAGGATCCTCTATGACCCACCTCCCAGAATATTGGAAATAAAAGCAAAAATAAACAAATGGGACCTAATTAACCTTAAAAGCTTCTGCACATCAAAGGAAACTATTAGCAAGGTGAAAAGACAGCTTTCAGAATGGGAGAAAATAATAGCAAATGAAGCAACCGACAAACAACTAATCTCAAAAATATACATGTTTGTTATTAAAAAATTCCAAATATATAGAAGTACATAAAATTAAATCTCCTTGCTACTTCCTTCAGTCCAATCCTCTGTTACAAAGATTTCTGAAAGCATATAAAATTACAGATATCTGTAATTTTACAGATAACTGACAAAAGAATACAGATACATATATATGTATATGTAAACTATAAGTATAAAATGTATTTTACTATCAATATTAGTACAATATATATTTTGATAGCTTTATTATTTAATATTTCCTAAAACATTTATTTCTGCTTTATTGATTATGCCAAAGCCTTTGACTGTGTGGATCACAATAAACTGTGGGAAATTCTGAAAGAGATCGGAATACCAGACCACCTGACCTGCCTCTTGAGAAATCTGTATGCAGGTCAGGAAGCAACAGTTAGAACTGGACATGAAACAACAGACTGGTTCCAAATAGGAAAAGGAGTACGTCAAGGCTGTATCTTGTCACCCTGCTTATTTAACTTCTATGCAGAGTACATCATGAGAAATGCTGGACTGGAAGAAACACAAGCTGGAATCAAGATTGCTGGGAGAAATATCAACAACCTCAGATATGCAGATGACACCACCCTTATGGCAGAAAGTGAAGAGGAACTCAAAAGCCTCTTGATGAAAGTGAAAGTGGAGAGTGAAAAAGTTGGCTTAAAGCTCAATATTCAGAAAACTAAGATCATGGCATCGGTCCCATCACTTCATGGGAAATAGATGGGGAAACAGGGGAAACAGTGTCAGACTTTATTTTTTTGGGCTCCAAAATCACTGCAGATGGTGACTGCAGCCATGAAATTAAAAGACGCTTACTCCTTGTAAGAAAAGTTATGACCAACCTAGATAGCATATTCAAAAGCAGAGACATTACTTTGCCAACAAAGGTCCCTCTAGTCAAGGCTATGGTTTTTCCTGCGGTCATGTATGGATGTGAGAATTGGACTGTGAAGAAGGCTGAGCACCGAAGAATTGATGCTTTTGAACTGTGGTGTTGGAGAAGACTCTTGAGAGTCCCCTGGACTGCAAGGAGATCCAACCAGTCCATTCTGAAGGAGATCAGCTCTGGGATTTCTTTGGAAGGAATGATGCTAAAGCTGAAACTCCAGTACTTTGGCCACCTCATGGGAAGAGTTGACTCATTGGAAAAGACTCTGATGCTGGGAAGGATTGGGGGCAGGAGGAGAAGGGGACAACAGAGGATGAAATCACTGGATGGCATCACTGACTCATTGAACGTGAGTCTGAGTGAACTCCAGGAGTTGGTGATGGACAGGGAGGCCTGGCGTGCTGTGATTCACGGGGTCTCGAAGAGTCGGACATGACTGAGCGACTGAACTGAACTGAACTAGGAAAATATTTCATTTTAGAAAACACAGAGCTACCTTGTTAATTTAATAATTATGTAATATCTCATAGTATAATCACAATTTATTCAACCATACACTTATTGATGGAAATTTAAATTTTTTCTGATTTTTCACTATTACAAATAATGTTACCATAAAATATCATGTATTATTTATCTACTTCTATATAACAAATGGGCTTCCCCAGTGACTCAGGTGGTAAAGAATCTGACTTCAATGTGGGAAGCCTGGGTTCGATCACTGGGTTGGAAAGATCCCCTGGAGAAGGAAATGGCTACCCACTCCATTATTCTTGCCTGGAGAATCCCATGGACAGAGGAGCATGGTGGCCTACAGTCCATGGGGCTGCAAGGAGTCAGATACAACTGAGTGACTACACATGCATAATAGTATATTTATGAGTTTTTGAGGAAATTCAACATTGCTTTCCACAGGTTCCTCATCATTTTGCATTCCACCAACACTGTACAAGCGTTCCCTTTTCTCTACATCCTTATGAAAATTTATTGCATTTTGTTTTGTTTTTGACAATGGTCATCTTAACAGGTTGGGGATAGTACCTCACTGTGCTTTTAATTCTCATTTCTCTGATGATTAATGGTTTGTACCTTTCTGTATACATGCTGGCCTTGTGTTTGTCTTCTTTGGAGAAATACATATTCAAGTCCTGTGCTCATTTTTAAATCAGGTTTTGTTTGTTTGCTTTTGAGTTGTAGAAAATTTCTTATAAATTTTGGACAGAAAAATACAAAAGCTGTTTTTTAGATAGGTGGCTTGTAAATATCTTCTCTGACTCTGTAGGCTGTCTTTTGACCCTTTTGATTGTTTCCTTTGCTCTGCAGGGTTTTAGTTTGGTGTAGTTTCACTTGTCTGTTTTTGCTTTTATTATCTGTGCTTTTGGTGTCATAGCCAAGAAATAATGTCCAAGACCAATGTTAATGAGATTTTTCTTTATTTTTTCTTCCAGGAGTTTTATAGATTCAGATCTTTTTGTTAAGTCTTACTGCATTTCAAAATGATTTTTTCTTAAAAGGGATAGAGTGTTGCCACTTTGCATATGGATATCCAGTTTTCCCAGCACCACTGGTTGACGATACTGCTCTTTCCTTAGGTATTTTTTTCAGCACCTTTGTTGAGATCAGTTGATCATATAAGTGTGGATTTGTTTCCAGGCTCTATATCCTTTTCCACTGGTCTGTGTCTCTGTTTTGCTGCCAATACTGTACTGTTTTCATCATTGTAGCTTTGTAATATTTTTAAATCAGGAAGAGTGATTTCATTCTCTGGTGAATTTCTTGTTAATAGCTTTTGCTGTTTTAAATCTAGTTACTTGCTCTTGAATACATGTTAAAGAGGTCTTTATTTATTGTAGATATTAATAATAATATGTTGTCTTTTAATGAATATTACAACATTTCCATCTTTAGCATTTAAAAGGTTTTACTTTGAATATTTACAATTTTTAAATGTTATTTTGTATGTGTAGAAGTTTAATATACTCTTAAGTCTGCCATTTTTTTTTCTGATACAGGCTTTATTTCAGTCACTGAAAAATATTTTAAAAATTACCCAAAGATTTCTTTCCTGTACTTCTGTAGCATAAGTTTTATTTTTTTGTTTCTTGTATGAGTTAAGAATTTCATATTTTTTCTTAAGAGTAGTTTTAAAATGATTTATAACCATAGAACACTTTTGCTTAAACAGAGACATAAAATAAACCTCTTACCTCCTCCCCACCAAAGGCTGTAGCTCTCTGGGCTAGAGCCCTGTCTCCTTGTTTCCTTTACTTCCCACGCCTGATCACAGTTAAAAAGAGGGGAGAAGGAAGATGGAGAAGTCACACTGAGCATGTGGGTTTTATGAAACATAGTTTGAAAACCACTGTGATTGAAAAGATCTAAAATTTGGAAACAAATGTAACTTGCTTGTTAAAATCAGTTGTTCATCCAAAGACTGGGAAACATTTAAAAGTACAGCAAATAGTATTTTGTTAGTTTATGCATTTACATTGATGTTAATATATGAGTATTGCCTTACACACATAAAGAAATTTATGGACTTCTATGTTTGATTTAATATTTTAAAAAATTAAATTAGGCCAGCATAAAGCAACTAGTTATATTTGAAAATAAGGGAATATAGATTGCAAATCAATTAAATGCCATTTTTCCCCATAATAAGAAAACCATATGGCTTCAGGCACCAAGCAATGAATTCTATCACTTAAGAAACAATCCTTACATTCTAGACATTTATCCACCCAGTGGATGAATGAGTCATGAGCTCAGTCATGAGCTCATAGATTCAGAAGCCATGGCACTCACACCGTGCATATATCATTTATATTCCAAAATATATACACTGCAAGCATATATGGACACACACAGAGTAAATCACAAGGCTTTCCATCCTATAATCCTTTCTCTTTTGCCCATGATGGATCTCATTACTAATTAAAGAATCATTTGGTTTGCATAATTGTCTTCTGCCATACATAATTTCAACCTTTCAATGTCTCTTCAAGTTGGCTTATTAGACTAAATGCACTCCTTTGTTTTGGTGACATCATCAGTCACAGCTTTTAGATGGACATACTCAGCAGTAGGGTGAATAATATGTAAAGAAGTCCTCTCTTTGTTCCCAATCATGGGATTTAACAACAGGTAACTGCATTTGTAAATTTCTTTGGCTCTTTAAAACTAACTGCCTAAGTTTTCACACCCTGTGCTTGAAGAGTTCAGGCTTCTGATTGAAAGGAATTAGTCATTCGCTGTTAAATATCCACTGCTATATATAGATATATAGATATATAGATAGATAGATATAGATATAGATATATATACATACACCAATTTGGAGCAAATTGGTAACAGGATGTAAGAATACAGCCAAACATTCTTCATTCGCATCAAGCTTTTATCCTTACAATTTGTAAACTTTAAAATAAAATTCAGACTAAAAATAGTGGTTTTCAAGTGTACAATACATGAGATAGATTAAAATGTCTGAGGCAATCAAGACATTGTAATAAACACATACAGATATGTCTGTGTGTGTGTGTGTGTGTGTGTATGTACGTGTGTATACATATATGTATACACACATTCTTTCTTTTGGAGTAACAGAGATATCTTGGAAAATGGCCATGTTGGAGAGAACATTTAGACAGCATTTGTAAACTAGTTTGAGAGCATTAGAGGCTGCCGTGTTAGATCAGATCAGTGGGTCCATTAGCCCAGCTGACTAAAAGAGACAGTATTAGGTGTAACTCATAGTACTGGGGATAAATGGTTTTGCTCTCTGGCATTAGCCTCAAAAGAATGTTAGAAAATGCTTTCCCAAACATCCATATCTTCCCTTCAAGGAAGTAAATAAAATCCATAACTTTAATTACTGTCTTCTTGAATAATATGATTCAGGACTCCTTGGCTTGTAAAATTGTACCTCTCTCAAAACACAAGGTGTGGTTTCTGTTTGAATGTTCTGAGATTTGTGAAAAAGTGTGTGCTGATGCATCAAGTTCCCTTTAAGAAGAGTATGTGATCTCTTTGGGTATTTTTTGAGTTTTGTTCAATACTGAGTGGGTTCTGGCTGCAGTGTTAGGATGCTCAAGGAATTTGCACTAACTTTTTCTGAATTATTTGTGTATACAAAATATTTTAGAGTTCTACAATCAATAACTCAGAGAAAACTTTGAGAAATATGTTCTCTATTAAAATTAAATAAAGCTAATAAGCCAATTTGGGGGCTTCCCAGGAGGTGCAGTGGTAAAGAATCCACCTGCAAGTTAGGAGATGCGAGAGATGCAGGGTCAATCCTGGGGTTGGGAAAATTCCCCTGGAGGAGGAAATGGCAACCCAGTCCAGTACTCTTATCTGAAAGATTCCTTGGACAGAGGAGCTTAGTGGGCTACAGTCTATGGGGATGCAGAGTGGGACATAACTATCAAGTTGATTAACTTTTATTAAGTTTTAACTATGCAAGACATATGCATTTTTCCAATCTACAAAGTGCAAAATGGCATTGAGTAAAACAAGTTTTCACCTCTCTCAACTCCCTGGTCATCTATTATTCTATCCAGGGCATGCACTTTACTAATTTTATAACTATTATTCTATGTAAGTCCTTATAGAAATGTTCTATACATTTGCATACATGCATTATATAATTTTCACACTGACATTTGCATTATATAAACACTTCTCTGCAACTTTTATCACAATGTATTCTGGAGCATTTCCCTGTTTGTGCATGTATAAACATCTCCTTTATTAATGATTGTAGGATATCCTATTGTACATATTGTGAGCTATTTTCAAAAATTACCTTATTGGATAACACTTTTTGTAATGGATAGTTTGGGGAATTTGAAGAAAGAATAAAATGACATCTACTTCTGGAAAAACATGTCATATCTATTCTCCTATGATAATGACATTCTCTATTTTGTTTTGTGAAGGATTTTCCTCTTTTCTCTTAACTTATCCAAGTATTTTTCTGAATACGTTTACACAATTAAATACAAACAAAATTTCAAAAGTTTATATCTGGGACAAATGAATAAATCTGGGTAAATTTGCAAAAGAATAAATTTGAACCACTATGTCACATCATTACATAAAAATTAACTCAAAGTGGATCATAGAAATAAAATTAGTTAAAACTATAAAGCTTTTAGAAGATATATAGGGTAAACCGTTATGATGTTGAATTAAATGGCTATTTTCAAAGAAGATATATGAATGGTAATAAACACATGAAGAAATGCTCAACGTCATTAGTTATTAAGGAAATGGCAAATCAAATCCACAATGAGATGCTACTTCATACCCATCAGAATGGATGCAATCCAAATGATGAACAACAACAAGTATTGATGAGGATTTGAGGAATTCAGAAAACCCTTAAACACTGCTGAACACAAAAGGGAATACAAAATGGTGCAGCTGCTTTGGAAAATAGTTCAGGAGTTCCTCAGAAAGTTAAACATAGAGTTACAATATAGCCCAGGTAATCCATCTGATGTCTCCCTATGTATTGCCAAAAACCTTTAGATATTAAATAGCTCCCAATTATTTAGCCCTTGAGTATCTCAACTTTTAAATTTCTAAGTGAATGTTCCCAAAGGCTTACAAATACTCTATAGCTGCCTAAGTGTACACCTAAGGAAAATTGAAAACATATGTCCACAAGAAGTTTGTACAAATATTTATAGTAGTATTACCCATGATAGTCAAAAGTGAAAACAAGTAGAAACGATTCAAATGCCCATCAACTACTGACTGGATAAATAAAGTGTGATATATCTATACAGTATGATATAATTTGGAATATTAAGAAATGAAGCACTGATAAAGACGACAACATGGACAAACCTCAAAAGCATTGGGCTATGAAGGAAGCACTACCTGTTGTATGAAACTTTTTTTTTTTAATGTCCAGAATAGGCAAATCTAAAGAGACAGAAATTAGATAAGTGGTTGTCCAGGACTGGTTGTAGGGGCAAAAGGTGGAATAGAGTAGTGACTACTAATTGGTTTGAGTTTTTTGAATGGGAGGGAATAATGAAAATATTCTACAATTAGATTATGATGATGGTTGCACAACTTTAAATGTTGAATTGAATTGCATACAGGAAGTGAGTGAACATTATGATATATACATGTACATTTTAGCTCAACAAAGCTGTTAAAAAACAAAAATGAAAAGTCTGTCTTCTTTCTACATTTGTCCAAGCCACATAGTTCTCACGTTATTGCTCTCCATAAAGTACCAAGTCTAGACATGTTCACAAGTAAAAGCTTTCAGGAGTGGATAACTCCAATATTTCCACATTCTTCATATGTATTGAATATAATATTAATACCAAAAACTGAAAATGATTTCATGTAAAAAGGAAACTCCAAACCAATATCTCATGAATATCAATGCAAAGATCCTAAATAAAATCTCACAGAAAAAACTGCAGAATAAAATTCAAAAAGAATACTGTCTAACTAAGTGGATCTTATGCTAGGAAAACAGTCCTTCATATAAAAAAATCTATTCATATAATTTGTCAAATTAATAAATAATAAAAACCATATGATCACCCACCCTAGAGATTCTAAAGGATATCTATAAAATTTAATGTTCCTAGGGAAAAAGTTTACTAAAATAGAAATTGGTTGATAATACCTTAAAATGGAAATAACATTTGGTGGGAATGTAAACTGGTGCAGCCATTATAGAAAACAGCATAGAGATTCCTCAAAAAATTAAACATAGAACTATAACATGATCTAGTGATTTCATTTCTGGAATTTCGTATTTGAAGGAAATTGAATCACTATCCACTGAGTGACTGAACTGAACTGAAATCACTACCATGAAGAGATATCTGTACCTCCATGCTCATTACAACACTATTTCAATAGCTAAGACAAGGAAACAACTGATATGTCTATCAGTGGATGAGTGGATAAAGAAAATGTGTTATATATGTGTAATAAGTCAGACATAGAAGGACAAATACTACACGATCTCACTTACATGTGGAATCTAAAAAACTCAGCTGATAGAAATAGAGTAGATAGAAATAGAGTAGATTGGTGGTTGTCAGGCACCAGAGGAGCATGGTGGAAGAATGGCTGAAAGTACAAACTTCTAGTTAATATATAAATAGGTTCTGGGGATATAATGTACAGTACAGTGACTATAGCTAACAATACCGTGCCACATATATGAAAGTTGCTCAGAGAGTACATCTCAAAAGTTCTCAACATGTACACAAAAATTGTAAGTAGGTAAGGTAATGGATGTGTTAACTAACTTAAATGCAGTAATCATTTCACAATATATACATATATCAAATCACCACATTGTATACTTTAGACTTATACAACATTATACGTCAATTATATCTCAAAGCTAAAAAAATGAAAATTATTTTGATTAGCATAAAATCATGGTTGAAAGTTATTTTCTCTGAGCACACTGAAGATATTATCACACTGTATTCTGGTTTTCATTGTCACTGTTGAGAAGTTAGCTGTCGGTTCATTAAACCATTGATGGTTCTAATGTTTCTCTTGGTATTTTAATATATTTATGTTTTGTGCTTCTGAGTTTCATGTAACTAGGTACATATTTTTCTGGCTAGGATTCATCTGGTCATGAATATGAGAATTTTGAAAATATGTTCTGGAAAATTCTAAAAAAACTATAGTTTTGAATACTGCTTGAGCCCCCTTCCCTCTTGTCAATTAGGCATATTTTAGAACTTTTTGCTCCTTCATTTTGATTTAATTTTTTTTTTGACTTTTTATTTATTTATTTTTTTAATTTAATATATTCCTTACAAATTTAAGAACCCATCCTGAACCCTCCTCCCTCCTCCCTCCCCATACCATCCCTCTGGGTCGTCCCAGTGCACCAGCCCCAAGCATCCAGCATCGTGCATTGAACCTGGACTGGCATCTCATTTCATACATGACATTTCACATGTTTCAATGCCATTCTCCCAAATCTTCCCACCCTGTCCCTCTCCCACAGAGTCCATAAGCCTGTTCTATACATCAGTGTCTCTTTTGCTGTCTCGTATACAGGGTTATCGTTACCATCTTTCTAAATTCCATATATATGCGTTAGTATACTGTATTGGTGTTTTTCCTTCTGGCTTACTTCACTCTGTATAATAGGCTCCAGTTTCATCCACCTCATTAGAACTGATTCAAATGTATTCTTCTTTAATGGCTGAGTAATACTCCATTGTGTATATGTACCACTGCTTTCTTATCCATTCATCTGCTGATGGACATCTAGGTTGCTTCCATGTCCTGGCTATTATAAACAGTGCTGCGATGAACATTGGGGTACACGTGTCTCTTTCCCTTCTGGTTTCCTCAGTGTGTATGCCCAGCAGTGGGATTGCTGGATCATAAGGCAGTTCTATTTCCAGTTTTTTAAGGAATCTCCACACTGTTCTCCATAGTGGCTGTACTAGTTTGCATTCCCACCAACAGTGTAAGAGGGTTCCCTTTTCTCCACACCCTCTCCAGCATTTATTATTTGTAGACTTTTGGATCGCAGCCATTCTGACTGGTGTGAAATGGTACCTCATAGTGGTTTTGATTTGCATTTCTCTGATAATGAGTGATGTTGAGCATCTTTTCATGTGTTTGTTAGCCATCTGTATGTCTTCTTTGGAGAAATAACACCATATACAAAAATAAACTCAAAATGGATTAAAGATCTCAACGTAAGACCAGAAACTATAAAACTCCTAGAGGAGAACATAGGCAAAACACTCTCTGACATACATCACAGCAGGATCCTCTATGACCCACCTCCCAGAATATTGGAAATAAAAGCAAAAATAAACAAATGGGACCTAATTAAACTTAAAAGCTTCTGCACATCAAAGGAAACTATTAGCAAGGTGAAAAGACAGCCTTCAGAATGGGAGAAAATAATAGCAAATGAAGCAACCAACAAACAACTAATCTCAAAAATATACAAGCAACTCCTACAGCTCAACTCCAGAAAAATAAATGACCCAATCAAAAAATGGGCCAAAGATCTAAATGATTTAATTTTTTAAATGTTTTGCATCTCTTTGCTTCTATTCAGCTATACCTTTTAGCTCACGAATTTTTTTTCTTTATATTAAGTTCAATTTGTTTCTTGTTTATATATGCTTTTATATTTTTATAATATTTACCTTTATGATAATTTAAGTCTCCTATTCTCTTTCTAAGATTTTTATTACAGAAAAATATTTTATATTCAATATCAGATTTACTTTTTGAAGACTTTTCCTGATTACATAGTCCAAAAATTTTAATGATTCTCACTTATGGACGGAGAAGGCAACGGCATCCCACTCCAGTACTTTTGCCTGGAAAATCCCATGGATGGAGGAGCCTGGTGGGCTGCAGTCCATGGGGTCGCCAAGAGTCGGACACAACTGAGCGACTTCATTTTCACTTTTCACTTTCATGCATTGGAGAAGGTAGTGGCAACCCACTCCAGTGTTCTTGCCTGGAGAATCCCAGGGACGGGGGAGCCTGGTGGGCTGCCGTCTCTGGGGTCGCACAGAGTCGGACACGACTGAAGCGACTTAGCAGCAGCAGCACTTATGGTATCTTATTTTCTTGTGCCTTTTGTACATATTTCTTAATAGTTTATTTGTAAGGATGTCTTGGAGGCCTATATGAAAGATGCATTCGGTTAGAGAAAACTGTCCTGTTTCTGCCACTGGGCTAGAATTTTTACCTAAGTCCTTGTGCCTCTGTGCATGCATTGTGTGTGTGCGCACGCATGTGTGTGTGTGTGTGTGTGTGTGTGCATGCACACACACGCATGCACTCATGTTCTGGACACCAATACAGTATGAATATGAATTTTGACTGACATAATCATGTTATAACTGGTTTGTAGTTAGGACTTTTAGTAGAAAATATCCCTCTTCCATCCTCTGCAGTTTCCAGAGATGCAATTTTACTTGTCTTCTTTTTGCAAGGATTTTGGGCCAACAGTGGGCTTTTTACTGAGATGTGTTTACTTGTGCTTTATATTACATTGAATATGTGGCCCTCAGAAGGATTGGTTCTATGTAGGAGTGTCTCATATTAGATTTCCCACTCTGGGTGACCCCTAGACTTTGCTTTCCCCATTCCCTCAAAGATCAAGAAAGCAAAAGCCAAATTTACTTAGAGCAGCAAATGTTCTCAAGACAAAGACAGATTCAGGGTTACTTAACTCTCTTTGTTCTTCCTTTCTTCTGAATTTTACTTATTGATTTGCTGCTTGTAAATATTTTTCAAAATGAATACAGATATAAAACAATTTAGTTGTTTTCAGCAGAAGGGTTGTTCATGGTAACTAGTGCTCAAGAAATATTTGGTGGATCAATGAATAAATGATTTTTCAGGCCCTCCTGTGTTTATTGATGGTTCATTCAAACTCTCACAGAGAATAGTAGAGAATAAGTCCTTTTCCCAGCGGGTATTTTTGTGTAAAGCAATGGCACCCCACTCCAGTACTCTTGCCTGGAAAATCCCATGGAGAGAGGAGCCTGGTAGGCTGCAGTCCATGGGGTTGCAAAGAGTCAGACAGGACTGAGCAACTTCACTTTCACTTTTCACTTTCATGCACTGGAGAAAGAAATGGCAACCCACTCCAGTGTTCTTGCCTGGAGAATCCCAGGGACAGGGGAGCCTGGTGGGCTGCTGTCTATGGGGTCGCACAGAGACATGACTGAAGCAACTTAGCAGCAGCAGCAGCAGTTCGGTTCAGTTCAGTCATGTCTGACTCTTTGCAGCCAGGACTGCAGCACACCAGGCTTCCCTGTCTATCTCCAACTCCAGGAGCCCGCTCAAACTCATATCCATTGAGTCAGTAATGCCATCCAATCATCTCATCCTTGGTCGTCCCCTTCTCCTCCTGCCTTCAATCTCTTCCAGCATCAGGGTCTTTTCAGATGAGTCAGTTCTTCACATCGGGTGGCCAAAGTATTGGAGTTTCAGCTTCAGTATCAGTCCTTCCAACGAATATTCAGGACTGATTTCCTTTAAAATTGACTGGTTTGATCTCCTTGCAGTCCAAGGGACTCTCAAGAGTCTTCTCCAACACCACAGTTCAAAAGCATCAATTCTTTGGCACTCAGCTTTCTTTACGGTCCAGCTCTCACATCCATACATGACTACTGGAAAAACCATAGCTTTGACTAGATGGACCTTTGTGGGCAGAATAATGTCTCTGGTTTTTAATATGCTGTCTAGGTTGGTCATAGCTTTTCTCTCTTCCATAAAGAAATGCAGAACAGAAATTATTAAGGAAAGAGGAACCCTCTTTCCTACCTAAAATCTGGTTTAAAAAAAATGAAACAGAAAAAATAAGAAACAAGAAGAAAAGAGAAAGGGAAAAGTGATAGGATGCTGAGCAAACAGCTCAGAGGTGAAACTGAAGTATCAGACTCTGTAGTTGGTGTTTACTCACTCATGAGTACCTTTTACGTATTTCTCCCATATCTGAAACTATTGCCAATTACTCTACAGATATTCTTGCATGTCTACTCCTATGAATATATTTGGCTTTTGAGAGTTTCCCAGCCTCTCACTAATCTCATCCAGAGTCACTACTCTTAACAGGCTAGAAGAGGAACCTAATGGTTTACTGGAAAAAAAAAATTCAAATTGAATATCATTTGCACAGTGGAGAAAAAGACATCCTCTTGGTTCTTCAGAATCCATTCCAGGGACTGACCACTTGTCTTTCAATTCTGTTCCCTCTTTTGTTTAGCTTTTGAAAAGAAATATGTTTATCCCTCTACCCCATCATTTGGGTGGTCTGAATCAGTGAAATTATGCCTTTTCCCAGAGCTACATTAACAGAAACATGAATGTAGATAGTCTGGTTCTTCCATGAGCCATGATGCTTTAGAAGCACATTGGTATCTCCCAAGATGAAATACGTGACAGCCTGTAATGGGACCGAAGTATCAGGACCTTTGACTCTTTTCAAGGCGAGCACCATCTACTCACTCATTCCTTCCCTTCAGGCCATCATCTTACCCTCTCCCTAGGACTAGGGACACTAATGTACACACTACTCCCAAAGATCAGAACTTGGCTAGTTTTTCATCTACACATGTTTCCTGAAATGAGGGAATATCTTACAAGAGCAGAAATGGCAAGATTTCTTGGGACAAGGAATGGCTTGTTAATGGCTGCCATTAACAAGCAGAGCACAGAGGCGAATGGATGGAATATGACCTCCTTGCTTAATGGGAGCTGGTAACCGACATTCTGTCCACATGAGAAAAGAGAATGTTAAATGGTTGTCTAGAATATGGACCATTCCCCACACTGAGTGGTAAGAAAGGCCAAAGCACCTCCGTCATGTTTCTGCTTAGGAAACTTTCTTGCTTATGCATTCCCATGTACACGCACTACAGCATGGATTTTGTGAGTAGGCATCGTTCTCATTTGCAGAAAGGAGTTTTCTTGGGCAGCCAGTGTGGGTTCTCTCCGCAATGAATCACTTCACTGGACTTCCTCCTGACATCACACTTCAATCAAAAACTTTTTGTACAAAATGTCACTTTCAAAGTTGCAATTTGGGGGGGAAACAAGTATCTTTATAAAAAATTCATGGCCACAATGATCTGATAATGCAGTGTTCTGATACCAGCAGATGTTGTGTCTAACATGTTCCCTGAAGCTGTACTCTGTTCCTTCATATCTTTCATTTCCAGTTGCTATCTGCTGACTGTGGGATGTCATGTACTTACCCTATAGCTATGCGCGGCAATTCGCATCTAACACCACCGCGCGTAATGAGCTTCACAAGATGCTTGTCGCAATAACTCCGTACTTCCCTAACCATATGGAACACAACACTCTAAAGCCCATAGACACTTTTTTTTATTACAGTTCAGATCCTTAAAACATAATCTGTGTGATGTCTAGTGAATGTACGTGAAGAGCTGCTGAAAACAAAGTTAACACTTGTTCACATCATCTGTTACAAATGTCCAATTTGGGACAATAAATTTCCTCGGAACCTGTTCTTTTGCTGACTCGGTTGCTTTATCTTTTTTTCCTCTTTCTCTCACGTCGTTTTTTTTATGAACTATGCATATGTATTAAATGGGATTTGTTGTCCCTAGATACCAATTTGCATAAAGTACAAGCCATCATTGGTTGGAGAGAAGCAAATTACTTCTCCGGCAAGATCACACTTTTTTTTTTTTTTTTAATTTTAACAAACCACAGGCAGAGGCTGTTAACAGCACTTAGCCAGATATGCAAAGTATCACTTTTCTCAAAAGCAGCTTGATCAATGAGGGGGAAGAAAAAAAAAAGTGAGAGGTGATATTATTCAATTAAGTCCCATAGAAAGCTGACCTGAGACCAAAATGCCATACCTGTTCAGCTACCAACCTGTCCACCTGTCGGTATGCTGAGCCTCAGCATTTCCCCCTGAATACCTTTCAGGTCTGGTATTCAAGTCTTCTGGGGGGAAAAAAATCAAGAGACTTAGCAAAGAAGTGAGACCAACTCAGCAGCTTTTAAAAATAAAACTAATCTCTCAGTTTATTCTCTACTTCTCAGAAAACTCACTGTTTTGTATTTCTTTCTTTTCCCAGTTATTCTTGCCATTCCCTTCTTCATGGCTTAATGATCAGGCAGCATTCTGTCAACAGCTCTGCTTATAACTGCTGACTCAGAACACCTTATAAGCTGCGAGTAGGATCTGTACCCCTCACCTCTGCCCATCACTAAAAGCTGATTTTCCTTAACAGATGCAGGAACAACTGTGGGATGTGTTGGATGGAGCCCCAGGATCCAGGTCCACACGAGTCCATAGATTTCTCCTTCCCAGGGCTCTTGTTGTGTACACCTGTGACAAGTTGGCAATTGCCTGAGTGATATCACAGAGACTTGCAAATTCCAGCTTGTCCCTCTGCTAAGCAGAGCTGTGCTAGTTTTTGCTAAATAAAGAAACAAACAGCTCTCTCAGCCAAGAATCTCAGACAACGTATGGGGGTGGAAGTTGTGAACCTTAGAAACAGCTGGGAATAAATGACACTCTCCAACTTTTGACAAATTTGCCATAGAAACTTTAGGAGACTGTGGTCTGACTTAGATGCACATTTCAATTAAGTTAAAGTGCCAGGGGCTTTGATATGTGTGATAGAATAATTGCCGTTTTTAAGATTATGTTAAAACCATTATAACCAGACTAAATGTAAGTTCTCCACAGGTAGCAAATATATTTTCTAACCATGGTAACCACTAAAGGTAAACAAGGGGTCAAATCCTGGAAAGAGGCACTCCATTGTTCCTTACTGAGGAGGATCAAAGAAATGTGTATCATTATAGTATCATGTTATTTACCTTCATTGTGTTATCAGGAGGCTAAGACGAGAAACAAATGAGAAGGCAACTTGGCTAGTGATGTAAAGAACTGATGCTACCACCATCCTATCTCTGGGGAAGATGCAGAAGTAACCAAAACTCATCATTAGGAAGTCAGAACCTCTGAGATAACGAGTGTGTGTGTGTGTGTCCTCTCATTACTGGGTTTCTAGTGCCCAGAAAGCTGGACTTATGAGGTACTCAGTACATATTTGTTAAATGAATTAATGAATGTCTCAGTTATGAGTTAATGAACACATAAAGGAAGCAAGCTGTGTACAAAGAACTATTTATGTTAATAACACTAGAGTAAAAAGATTAATGAAAATGCTGTCATGTGAGATTTATTCACCTGAATATCCTCAAAGAGAGCCTTTTGAGTACCTAGATTGTTCTAGGAAATAAACTAAGCAGTGCTGATTGCAAAATGAATACAATAGAGTCTGGGAGCTAGCATGTGGATGTAGAAATGGTGTGGGTTTTGGAACAGAAACAAATAAAACAATACCACTTACTAGATCAGTGAACTTGAGAGAGCGACTTAATCTCCCTGAGCTGCAGTTTCTTCTTTCATGAAATAAGGAAAAATATGCGTGGCACAGGGATGTTGTGATGATTCAATGATATTAATCAATAACAAGTTCCTATTATATAGTAAATGCTCACTGAGTGTTGGTTTCCTCTTTTATTTTCCTTCCCCTAAGAACTTATAATCTATTTCTACTCCTCTAGATGAACACATTAAATGTATCCCCAGTAAAAGAAAATCTTGAAAGATTTAGAGAGGAACACAGAACTACTTATTCTGAAAAGAAAAATAAGTGAAAGAAGGATCCTCTTTATTTCCTTGTTTTGTCTCTCTAGCCTGTGCTCATTCTTTCTTACCCTGCCTGTATCATCTTTATTTTTTCTATTTGATTATTCTGATTCTATTCAATAACCAATATCTAAGTCTTCAGTGTTTAGGAAAGAGAGTTTCAGAGATTACAAGTGGGCTTTTGCATTTTTTGTTTACCTCAAAAAATTTAAATATTTCTGTTTTACTGTGATCTATCGTCTTTTGCAGTATAACAAATAAGCCCCAAACTAAGTGTTTTGAAACACCAGTTAACTGCTTTTCATAATAATTTTGAGAAACAGTGGTTTCTTGGTGAGTTAGATGAATGGCTCTCTTCTGGTTTTAGCCTAGATCCACTCATATAATTGCATATAGCTGGGAGGTTGGCTGGGTTGAAAATTTAAGGACTCACTAATATGTTGGTCCTGACTATTGTCTAAAGCATCTTTATTCTCTTCCAGTAGGCTTCTTATCCTTAAGTAGGCAAGACTGGTTTCCTCTGTGACATTCTCAAGGCAATGTTCCAATATATTGAACATGGAAGATGCATGCGCTCAAAACTCCAAAACTTGCACAAAGTGATTTCTGCCATATTTTATTGGACAAAGCAAGTCAGAAAGCCAACTCAAAGGGATAGAGAAATAGATTCTAACTGTGGATAGGAGGCATGCCAATGTCACCTTGCAAAGAGTTGCACACAATGGATTTGGAAGTATTTGTGGCCATTAAACAATCAACCTTAGGTGCTCCCCATACCTCGATGTTGAGGATTTATGTCCAAATTCTCTTTGAATGGAGCTTTTTCTCTGACTCCCATTTTGAATGACCAGCTTTACAAATCACTGTTTATAAAAATCTCTATAGGCACCAAATCTTTATTTCCAGGTTTAGCATATTTAGAGTCATTAATGTGCTGTTCTAAACAGAGGATTGTCCGATCTCATTTCATACTTTCTCCTTGTTTCTTGATATCTGGAAGTGGCAGGGATGATAGAAAATTATTCTCATACTGTTTTTAAAAAATTCTCCCTTTGAGAAAGCTTACACAAAAAGGAAGAAAGATATCAGACAAACAACCTAACTATATATCTCAGGAACAAGAAAAAGAAGAAAAACTAAACCTGCAGTTAGCAGAAGAAAGAAAATAATAAATAACAGAACTGAAATTAAAAAAATGAATAGAAACGATAGAAAAAAATCCACAATACTTAGTTATTAAAAATATTAAACAATCCACAAACACTTAGCTAGATTAACTAAGATAAAAGAAAGAAGATTCAAATAAAACCTGAAATGAAAAGGGAGACATTATGACAGGCATCTCAGAAATAAAAAGGATCATAATGGACTATTATGAATAATTATTTATGAACAAATTGGATAAATAACTAGATGAAATGGATAAATTCCTAGGAACATACAACTTGCCAAGACTAAATGAAAAAGAAATAGAAAATCTCAATAAACCAATTTTAAAAATGAAGATTGAAGTAAAATAATTTCAAAAAAAATTTCCAACAAAGAAATGCTCAGAATCAGATGGCTTCATTGGTGAATTCTAACAAACATTCAAAGAAAAATTAATTCCAATCCTCTTACACTCTTCCAAAGAATAGTACTAGAAAAAATACTTTTAAATTAATTTTATAAGACAAGCATTTTACTGATTCCAATGCCAAAGAAGCTGCAAGAAAAGAATACTATGGGCCAATATATCTGATGAACATGGATGCAAAAATTTTCAATAAAATACTAGCAAACTAATATGCAGATCTAAAACATCTACTACAGCTTCACTGACTACACTAAAGTCTTTGACTGTGTGGATCACAACAAACTGTGGAAAATTCTTCAAGAGATGGGAACATCAGACCACCTTACCTGCCTCCTGAGAAATCTGTATTCAGGTCAAGAAGCAACAGTTAGAACCAGACATGGAACAATGGACTGGTTCCAAACTGGGACAGGAGTATGTCAAGGCTATATATTGTCACCCTGCTTATTTAACATATATGCAGAGTTCCTCACATGAAATGCCAGGCTGAATGAAGCACAAGCTGGAATTGAGATTACCAGGAGAAATATCAACAGCCTCAGATATGCAGATGATACCATTTTAATGGCAGAAATCGAACAGGAACTAAAGAACCTCTTGATAACAGTGAAAAAGGAGAGTAAAAAACCTGGCTTAAAACCCAACATTCAAAAAATGAAGATAATGGCCTCTGGTCCCATTACTTCATGGCAAATAGATGGGGAAAAAGTGGAAACTGTGACAGATTTTATTTTCTTGGGCTCCAAAATCACAGCAGATGCTGACTATAGCTAGGAAACATAAAAAGCTTGCTTCTTGGAAGGAAAGCTATGATCAACATAGACAACATATTAAAAAGCAGAGACATTACTTTGCAGACAAAGGTTCATATAGTCAAAGCTATGATTTTTCCAGTAGTCATGTATAGATGTGAGAGTTGGACCATAAAGAAGGCTGAGCACTGAAGAATTGATGCTTTTGAACAGTAGTGCTGGAGAAGACTTTTGAGAGTCCCTTGGACTGAAAGAAGATCAAGCCAATCAATCCTAAAGGAAATCTACCCTGAATATTCAATGGAAGGACTGATGCTGAAGCTGAAGCTCCAATACTTTGGCTACCCAATGAAAAGAGCTGACTCACTGGAAAAGACCCTGATGCTGAAAAGGGTAAGGGCAAGAGGCAGTGGGAGTGGTGCAGAGGATGAAATGGTTAGATAGCATCACTGACTCAATGGACATGAGTTTAATCAAACTCAGGGAGATAGTGAAGGACAGGGAAGCCTGACATGCTCCAGTTTATGGGGTCACAACTTAGTGCCTGAACAACAGCAACAAAGCAATCCCTTTCAAAATTTAAATGGCAATTTCATGGAAATAGAAAAGGCAATTATAAAATTAGTGTGGAACCACAAAAGGTCCCAAACATTCAAAACAATCTTAAGAAAGAAGAATAGAATTGAGGGTATCACACCTTCTTATTTCAAATTATAAACCACAAAGCTACTGTAATCAAAACAGTATGATATTTGTATGGGTACATTGTGTGGTTGTTGTTAGTTGCTAAGTTGTGTTCAACTGTTTCACCACCCCATGGACTGTAGCCTGCCAGGCTCCTCTGTCCATGGGATTTCCCAGGCAAGAATACTGGAGTGAGTTTCCATTTCCTTCTCCCATATAGACCAGTAGAACAAAATAGAGAGTCCAGAAATAAACCAAAGCACACATGATCAACTAATTTTCAACAAAGGCATCAGGAATACATAATGGGTAAGGGTAGTCTTTTTAATAAATGATATTGAGAAAACTGGATATCAAGATACAAAGATTGAAATTGGAACCATATTTTACAATACACACAAAAATGGACTCAAACTGTATTAAAGGCAAATGTAAGACTTGAAACTCTAAAACTCCTAGAAAAAAATGTATGGTGAAAATCTCCTAGATACAAGTCTCATGATGATTTCTTGGCTATGACACAAAATGCTGTCTAGAACTTTTGTTTGCAATCAGTGGGAGTGATAGGAATAGTAAGTTTACTCCATTTTGATCAGCACCAAAAGTGCTAGCATGGTTTTAATGAATTAGAAGAATACCTAAGTCCTTATCAAGTAGTTCACAGCAGTCTGGGGATTGTATTCTTGTGACATACTTAATTTTATATATATATATATATATATATATATATATATTATGGGTATCAAGAAATTCTTTTTCCAACATGATGTCTGTGTGTGCTGCAATTTAGTGACTATCTCAGTGAAAGGGTTCAAAGATGACTGTGACCTAGCAGGGATTCAGGGAACATATTTTTATTAAAAATAAATATTCATAATTAAAAACATAATTTACTAACATTAATAAAATATATATACCTTAGAAAACTTATCATTAAAGGTGTGGCTCCATTGTATCTGACTCTTTGTGACCCCATGGACTGTAGCTGGACAGCCTCCTCTGTGCATGGAATTTTCCAGTCAAGAATACTGGAGTGGGTTTCCGTTTCCTTCTCTATGAGATCTTCCTGACCTAGGATCAGACCTGCATCTCTTGCATCTCCTGCATTGGCAGGTGGATTCTTCACCATTGCACTATCTGAGAAGCCCATCCTTTAGGCAATGTGCTCAGTACTCTGTAGTTCAGTCATGTCTGACTTTTTGCGACCCCATGGACTATAGCCCACCAGGCTCCTTCATAGAAATTTCCAGGCAAGAATACTGGAGTGGGTTGCCATTTTCTACTCCATCATGAGGCAATAAGTTAATCTAAAACACAGAATAGACTTTAATCTTCTCAGTTATATGTTACGCAAAATACACTTTGTTAATTTCTAATCATGTCCTGTTAAATCTGCACAATTATTGATCTTAGTTGTGAAAATCCAGAGAGGATGATGTCTGTTTGCTTTGTCAATTTGCATTATCAAGAAGCATTGTAAATTCCTTCTTTTTTTGGAAAGTCACCACACTTCTAAAATCTGGCATTCACCCTTGTGGCTTTAAATGTTTATATCATTAGCACTTAAAGAATGCATCTGTCCCTTAGGGAGAGGGTTGTACTATCGAAGATCACAGAATCTGATGAAGAAAATAGAATTCTCAGTTTTCAGTGAGAACCATAGATGTCACACACAAAAAGGATTACTTCTATTGGCTTGAATGACCCATCCTCTTCCTATGGTAGATCTATAAAGGAACCACCATAATCAGAAGGTGTACTGTTGAACAGGTTGTCAGAACTAGGAAAGTACATTAATTTGAATGTTTAATAGACCACAGTTTTGTATGCTCAAACAAAGACTTTTTCCTACTATCTATTAACTGTGAGAGTTTGGGCGCATCAGTTTAAACACTGTTTGGATTCTGCTCTTGAATTGGTAAGAGATTTTTTAAAAAGTGAGATATCAAGTATCTTAATACTCTTAATCAAACAGTACAAATACTACAAGGGCTATAGTCAATCAATGGTACACTATCATATGAACAGTCATCTATCAGACATATCCCTCCAAATAGATAACAAATGTGGTGGAAAATTAAATCTATCTGTCTATCTACATATCTATATCCCTTTTTATTGTATCTAATGGTAGAGAAAGCAGAACTTTGAAGAAAGAAAACTGGGAGACATAAAAAGGAGAGCAAACTCCACCACTTCCACCCCACCACACATGCAACTCATCATTAAATACACACAATTTGGCTTATGGAGATGGGGGAGAGATCCTTTGAAGAAATAGGAAAGAAACAAGATAATGCAGAGCCAGAGAACAAGAAAGGAAATTTCAAGAGGGAGGCAGTAAACATCAGGGTTATATGTGGCAGATCATTGAAAAAGCAAGAGATCTCCAGAAAAACATCTATTTCTGCTTTATTGACTATGCCAAAGCCTTTGACTGTGGAAAATTCTGAAAGAGATGGGCATGCCAGACCACCTGACCTGCCTCTTGAGAAACCTATATGCAGGTCAGGAAGCAACAGTTAGAACTGGACATGGAACAACAGACTGGTTCCAAATAGGAAAAGGAATACATCAAGGCTGTATATTGTCACCCTGCTTATTTAACTTATATGCAGAGTACATCATGAGAAACGCTGGGCTGGAAGAAGCACAAGCTGGAATCATGATTGCCAGGAGAAATATCAATAACCTTAGATATGTAGATGATACCACCCTTATGGCAGAAAATGAAGAGGAACTAAAAAGCCTCTTGATGAAAGTGAAAGAGGAGAGTGAAAAAGTTGGCTTAAAGCTCAACATTCAGAAAACTAAGGTCATGGCTCTGGTCCCACCACTTCATGGGAAATAGATGGGGAAACAGTGGGAACACTGTCATACTTTATTTTTCTGGGCTCCAAAATCACTGCAGATGGTGACTGAAGCCATGAAATTAAAAGACGCTTACTCCTTGAATGGAAAGTTATGACCAACCTAGATAGCATATTGAAAAGCAGAGACACGACTTTGCCAACAAAGATCCGTCTAGTCAAGGCTATGGTTTTTCCAGTGGTCATGTATGGATGTGAGAGTTGGACTGTGAAGAAGGCTGAGTGCCAAAGAATTGATGCTTTTGAACTGTGGTGTTGGAGAAGACTCTTGAGAGTCTCTTGGACTGCAAGGAGATCCAACCAGTCCATTCCAAAGGAGATCAGTCCTGGGTGTTCTTTGGAAGGAATGATGCTGAAGCTGAAACTCCAGTCCTTTAGCCACCTCATGCGAAGAGTTGACTCATTGGAAAAGACTCTGATGCTGGGAGGGATTGGGGGCAGGAGGAGAAGGGGATGGCAGAGGATGAGATGGCTGGATGGCATCGTGGACTCAATGGACATGAGTTTGAGTGAACTCCGGATGTTGGTGATGGACAGGGAGGCCTGGTGTGCTGCAATTCATGGGGTCACAAAGAGTCGGACACGACTGAGCGACTGAACGAACTGAACTATATGTGGCAGAGAGGTTACATAGGGTATTGACCACAAAAAGACCCCTTGACCTCATAAGTCACATTTGAGAAAGCTGTTTGAATGAACTACAATGCATAAAACATAGCTTTAGATAGTAAGAATGAGGTAGCTGGTCAAGAACAGCTCACTTTATGGGGGCAGAAAAAAGAAGGAGGAGGTTGTTTCAGTATAGCTTTGAGGCAGAAATCTTATTCTTTTCACATAAATCCTTTAGTTTAAAGATTTAGAGAGATAGTGTAAAAATTATTTATTGAGCACATACTATGTATCTGACACTGTTTTCGGCACTAGAGACACAGTGATGAGAAAATACGCAAAGATCTTTGCTTACTGTGATTTTCACTCTAGTGGGAAGAGACAGGAAATAAAATAAGCAAAGTATGTCATTTGTTAGATACTGGTATGTGCTTATAGAGGAGAAATATTCTCAAGGAACATTCAGTCTTTTGAGGAGGAGAAATATCTCTCCCTGTAAAGAAAAAGGTAAAAATGTCAAATGAAACCAAAGAGACTACTCTTCAATGGAGAGAACATTAGGAAAATGAAGTCATTTTGTACAAGAAAGTAGCCCTTCACCTACGCTTTTGTTTGCTCTTTTAGCGTGTGTTTGTCAATATTTTGCTGGGCTCCTACCTCTACCACTGTAGTTATACAGGAATTAATGTTGGAAGACTCACTATTGATGTACAATCTTGGTCCCTTAATTATGGATGGTGATATAATTCAGTTACCAGGGTAGTACATTTTCCAATTACACATTCTGTTGTCTTATTAGCTGTCGTACGTCACTTCCACCTACCTATCAACTAGCGTATTTCACTTCATTATGTGCCCACAGTCATCTTTAGTGACAACCGGCCTATCCTGAATTTTTACAACAAGCCCTAAGTTCAAGCAGTGAACAATGTTCCAGTTGCATTTTCAAACAGGCTTATGTATATAATATGATTCAGCAAATCCACATAATAAAATTGATTTCATGCCCCTCTCCATATTTAGATATGGTATATTCCTTTTAACCATTGTTTTCAGAGTAAAATCAAATTTTTCATGATGAGTGGGAGACCCTACATTTGTAGCCTCAAAACATAATGGCTCATATAGTTTCAAAAGCTTGCCCAAAGTCACCCAGCATATTAATGTCTTGATCAGAGTCTTGATAGATGAGTTTTCTAGAGTAGTTAGCTATTTCAGAACCATTAAGGTAGTCCTGGAAAGGGTCTGTGAAAAAAGTCCCTGAGAGAGGAAAGAGCGCCAGTAATGGGATTTTCCCCCCTCTTTTCCTTAACACAGTTCCATAAAGAATGCATGTTTCTTTGATTCTACATTTATATTTAACACATTTTAAAAGGTACAAAATGCCTTTTAAAGATGCTTCTTCTTGTTCCCTTGTGATTAGTTGAGTACCAAAGAGCCATGTACAGATTAGAGAGGCACTCACAGGAAGGAGGGGTAGGCTATTGACAGAGACTCCCCTGGAGCAGGAGCCCTGTGAAGGGGAAGTTCATGGACTTGGAAACTCTTGCACCACCTGCTGGTAATTTAGGAAAGCAATTAAATGCCAGACGTGGACTGACGCACTTGCTGTGGCATTTGGGAGCAACCACACTCTTTGGGTATCATTTTATCATCAGAGTCTGGAGGGCTGACAGATGCTGAGCCTGTGCTTAAACTTATGGAAAACTTAGTTTTGGCATCTCACACCCCTGGAAAACTGGCTGGTTTTAAAAAGAACCTTTTCTCCTCTTTCCCTCAATCCACTCTAACAGAACCTCAGCCTGGGGAGGACTTCAGTCTCTTTGGATGCCTCTCTTCACTCCACTCCAACTCTGCCTCCTTGGGCAGGTTCCTAAGTGGCCTCTTTCTTCTCCAGCCCTTGGAGCTCTTTCCCAGAGAATAATGTCTACTTTGTCATTTCTTGAAAGTACCCTGAGACATTTGATACTTGCAGAGACTTAAGAGATCAGGGATTTCTGTGGTCCACAAATCATGGAAGGGGAAGGTCTAGAGAAAGCAAGAATCAGTGCAAGCTAGAAGAGGAGCTTTTCTCCTTGTATCCAGGATACCCTGAGCTGCACCACTCCCGGGCTTAGTGAACATCCAGCCGTCATTGCTCAGATAAGAGCTACCAGAAGCCACTTAGCATGTGATTGCCACTCAGTGCAACTGACCGTTATTCAGTAACTCTGAAACTTAAAGGATCTAGGTGATTTCTGCAGCCATAGTCCTCAAACCTTATAGTACATAAAAACCACCTGGGGAGCTTGTTAAATGGTTAGATACTCAGGCTTTGTCCCAGAGATCCAGATTTAATAAGTCTGAGCAGGACTCTGGAATTTACACTTCTAACAAGACCTCCCAATGGTCCTGATGCTCAGACCACAGTTTTAGAAACACTGAGAGCAGCCAGTAGAGTAAGAATTCTCTCATTACTTCCACTTCAAAAAGTATTTCTCCAATTATGTCTTCTGTCCTTTTGTCTCATCCTTTTTGTTGTGGCTGTTCTTTTTTTTTTTTTTTTTTTGCAAGAAAAGCAGGATTATTATTAGGAAATTTGGAAGAATACAAAGAAAAATTAAATAGCATAATTGGAACTGATACCCAGAGAGAAAACTCATGTTAAACTATTAGCCTTGGTTGTGTATTCTTCAGAAATTTTGTATACACACACATTTATATATATATATATATATATATATATGTAGGAGAAGGGAATGGCAACCCACTCCAGTATTCTTGCCGAGAAAATTCCATGGACAGAGGAGCCTAGAGGGCTACAGTCTATGGGTTCCTAAAGAGTTGGACTGGAGGAGGAAATGGCAATCCACTCCAGTACTCTTGCTTGGAGAATCCCATGGACTACAGTATATGGGGTCACAAGAGTTGGACACAACTGAGCGACTAAGCACAGCACATATATATAATTTATAGGTTGTTTTGTTCACTTATCAATACACCATCATACATCAATACATTTGCATATTGGCAGATCCATACCATCTTCATTATCATTTTAATGGCTGTTCCATTAGCCATATGTATGATTATTTAGTCAGTGCTTTAGTGATGAATGTTTAGCTTTTCCCAAAACTTCTACCCTTATAAACAATCTTTTGATCAACATTCCTGTGTATATGCCTATTTGTTCAAATTTTCATTAGTACAAATTTCTAGTGGTGGAATTGTCAAGCTAAAGGGTAATAGATTTTAAAGCTTTTGATAAGTTTAAAAATGTCCCCCCAAAAATGTATCTTGATTTTCCCTCTTAGTAACACTTTATACAAGTGAGGAAACATATTCTTGCCAACCCAGATATTATAATTAGAAAACTATTACCCATATGTTCTGATATAAAAATATTTTCTTTTTTAATTGTGCATTTATTTGGCTCATAGAGAAGATGAACTTTTTTAACTATATGCTTGCCATTTGAATTTTCTATTTTAGGAATTGCTTATGCCCATTGTATTCTTGCAACGTTTGTCTTATTCTTATTAACTAAGAACTGTTCACATATTAAGTGTATTAACTCTTTATGGCTATGTATTTCAAATATATTTCTTGAAATATGATTTTTAATTATCAATAGTTTGATTTGTTATTATACAGATATTGACTTTTATGAGGTAAAAAAATATATTTTATTTTGGAATTTGTCTTCAACTTCACATGTGGAAAGACTTCTACTTCAAAATTAAATCAATACTGACTTAAATTTTCTTCCAGTATATTTATGGCTTATTTAGTACATAGATCTTTAATCCGTCTTAGATCTAAAGGTTAATTTTATTTTCCAAATTGTCAGTCTGTTGTCCTAACAGCTGTCAATCCCCTCATTTTTATGAGAGAAAAGTTCTGAACAGCAATCTGAATATACACATGCATGATCTGGGAGAAACAGAACAAAATATCTCTTTAGATGGTGCTTCCTTACACGAGCTCATGGAAAAGTTTCTCTTGCAACTGATTTTGAGATTTGCTAAGGTATATGACTTCCAGAAGAAGCTACCAGCCATCCCTTCCCACTATCTGCAGGTCAGTAGGTTTCCAAAGGCTGTTGTATCTCACATCAATCGACACGCAAAGGAGAAGGTAACAAAAGCAACCCAGTATGGTTTAATGCCAAGATTCTGTTTGTGGACTTCAATGCCCTTCCATTCCCTCCCAGTATTTTCCACACTCCTCAACTGCAACATGAGAGTGAAGTGAGCACAGTGTGAGAGCAGATGTGCGTTTTGACCCTGGCTTTGTCACAGTGTGACCACTCATCTCTCTGAATCCTTTGTAAAATGGGTAGGTGTGTGTGTGAGTCTGCTTGGGCTGCCATAAC
Source organism: Bos mutus (assembly GCF_027580195.1). Taxonomy (NCBI): domain Eukaryota; kingdom Metazoa; phylum Chordata; class Mammalia; order Artiodactyla; family Bovidae; genus Bos; species Bos mutus. The sequence goes on from NC_091627.1 coordinate 64,705,826, forward strand.
AAGATATCATAGACTGGGTGGCTTAAACAACAGAAGTGTATCTTCCCACAGTTCTGGAGAATAGAAGTTCAAGATCAAGGTACCAACAGAGTTGGTTTCTGCTGAGGTCTGTCTTCCTGGCTTGCAGAAAGCCAGCTTCTTGTTATATCCTCCTTGGGCATTTCCCCTGAGATTGTACCCAGAATGATCTCTGGTGTCTCTTCCTCTTCTTAAGATACTCACACCCAATATTTCATTTGTTACTTAGTCAAGAGGCTAGGAGAATCTTGTTCTAGACATGCTGACACTGACGTGCACACAGATGTTAGGCCACTTGCTAAAGCCCACACAGAAGTCGAGCTGTGGAACAAGGACTAGAATAATGTACAGGATTCCTGGAATTCCAGCAAAGGCTCCTGTCCTCTTGGATTGGATTTCCACCCTTATGGCCTCGTTAACCTTATCTTCCTCCTCAAAGGCCTTATCTCTGAAGACAGTCACATTGGAGTTAAGGCTTCAGTTTATAAATTTTGGGGAGGTTATGATTCAGCCCATAACAGTATAGATAACTAGATCTCCGATAGATGTAAACATTTTGAAAACACTTTTCAAATAAGTGTCAGAAGCTTCAGGAGAAAGATTCTAAAACACAAATTGAATTTCCATTGAAAACAGTCTGGTTTTAGTATGTCAAATATGGCCAGGGCTGTGCTAGAAGCCATCAAGTGTTCAGAAGAAGTGTACAGCACAGTCCCGACCCTTCAACCGCTTAGTCTCTCAATATGGGATGTGACACCAACTTTGAAACAATGAGAGAATAGCACAAAGCCCACTCTGATGAAGGGTAAGATGAGGCTTCAAACAATACACCTGCAAGATACAAGCTGCATCTTTAGGGTTCAAATACTCAAAGTGTGATGAAACTTTGGCCCTGCCCTCAGGACTTCCTACATTCAGAGGCAAAGCGGAAAGATTCATCACATTTCCTCTGAGAAAGTGCCCTTGTTTTAAGTGTTGGCTTCTTCTATTTGGAGGCTGGTAGCCCCTGACCTGTGCTGATGGAATCAAGCTTCAGTCAATGCCCAGACAGAGAGGTCCAGCAGAGTACCACCCAGCACACTTGGCACAGCATCTCAGGGAAGGTTTTCTCTGTAGATTTCAGGAGTCATTGGTATTTGGACCAATAAAAGAAACAGCATCAGGTCTTTCTTTTCAGCAGATCAATGTTATTTTAGAAAATATCAGTATGTGCCAAGAGGACAGTTTCCTGGTTGTCTGAATTAATCAGTCTAACCCGGCCTCTCATTTTTCAGAGAAGGAAGAAGTGAATTTATGGAGACAAGTGTCAGCCTCTTTAAAGACAAGCAGTGGCATTAGTGATCTAAAAGCAGATAATTCCAAACTTGGAACTGGTGAGTAACCAGGAAAATATAGCAGGGGCGGGAGTGGGGCTCACCAGGGCTGCAGGTGCTGTGAATGAGGAGGGCTCCCCACCAAGGCGAACAGAGTAAATCTTTCCCCTTCCCCTCATGACATCCCTTTCCTTCTTTCTGCACCCTCACCCCTTCCTTCAGAAAGCAGGTTGCTAAATACCTGGTTGTAAGCCCCACAAGTGGAGCTACCTGAAGTGGTTTAACCCACTGCAAGTGTTGTAACCAATCACTCAACAATTCCCACGGCTGCTTTTGTAAGAAGCCTCTCTCTTAAGCCTCTGGTTTAAGAATTTAGAGTAATCATGTAAAAATGATACCCCTGTGCTCCATGATCCGCTGAATCTTGCTAATGCCGGATCCCAGAAGAGGGCTTATTAATGGTGAGACGCAGTGCCTCTCTCTCGGCTCGTGTTTCGCATGGATATCCCTTATGGATTCAGCTGTAAACCTCACTGCTGATAAAGGGAGTGTAATGAACCTCCCTGCTCCAGGAAAATGAAATCTAGGGCTGATGGAGAAGTTACCTGCTGTACCTCCTGGCACTGGGGCAGGTGTTCTTTCTGGCTGTGGGAATGAAGGTGCGGGGCCACTTACTCAGACATCTCAGTATTTTCTCTGCCAGGGTGAAAGAGGCTGCATTTAAAGATCACTCTTTGGGACTAGAGAAGTGCTGTGATTTCTTAAATACTTCCATAGCAACTGTTTTTGTCCATTATCTAATGCTACCAAGATGGAGGATGCATCATTTCTGTGTAATTTTAATAAAAATAAAGAAGGCCATGGCATCACCGACTCAATGGACATCAGTTTGAGTAAACTCCAGGAGTTGGTGATGGACAGGGAGGCCTGGCGTGTTGCAGTCCATGGGGTCGCAAAGAGTTGGACACGACTGAGCGATTGAACTGAACTGAACTGGAATCTCTGGACGCCATGAACTAGATTGTTCTAGAATATTTGGGGGCTCAGGAATTCTCCCACTTTGTTCTGACAGTGACCACTTGGCAGCTGTTTTCTGTAATAAATTCTGTGGGTTGCGGGGGCGGGGGGGTGGGTGGGACAGTGTAAGATGGAACAGTTGCCCATCTGGGCTCCATCATTCATAGTTCTTCCCCATCCAAAGTCAACAAGAGAAATGACAGCTTCTATCTTTAGATGAGGAACACTTTCTAGCACCCAGATGTAAGACTGGTTGGCATACACTATGATAGAGCCATTTTTGAACTAGAATTTCACACTTGAAACAGCTTGACTCTGTACCTACCAAGCTTTGTATGTGTGTGTGTGCTTTGTCACTCAGTCGTGTCTGACTGTTTGCAAACCCCATGGACTATAGCCTGCCAGGCACCTCTGTCCATGGGAATTCTCCAGGCAAGAATACTGGAGTGGGTTGCTATGCCCTCTTCCAAGGGATCTTCCCAACACGGGATCAATCCCAGGTCTCCCCCATTGCAGGTGGATTCTTTACCATCTGAGCCACCAGGGAAGCCTGTATCAAGCTTTATCCTTTCCCAAATACTCACACCCATTTGTCATTTAAACAGTCAATCAAGAGGGTAGGAGAATCCTGTTCTGAAGATGCTGACCTTAAGGCACACACAGATATTAGGCCACTTGCTAAAGCCCACACGGAAGTTGAGCCATGGAACAAAGACTAGAATGATGTACAGGATTCCTGGGCTTCCAGCAAAGGCTGCTTTCAAACATGCCACGTCTGTTAAACTAAGGGTTCCCTTATTAGCTTATGCATTGAAACTGAAAGAAAAAATTGGCTCCCTGAAGAGATTAATGATTTTAACTAGACAGTTCCCAAGAAAAGCATTTTTCTCTGATTTCATAATAGTGCAGGGTGACAGGTGAAACTTCAATCACTTGTCCCAAGTGCCCAAGCAGACGTCCTGGGCTGAAACATCGTTTATGCCTTCTCACAGGAAGTATAGCCCAAGCTGTAGTTACTTTGGGGTACAGTCAAAGTTTTACTTCTGGAAATAATACTTCCAGGTAATTGGCCATCCTGGAAGAATATTTCATTATCTCACAAACCATGGTTCGACAACTGCAATCAAATCCTTGGAATAGGTGCCCTGTCCTGTAGTATAAGGAAGACAAACACTGGAGAACTGAAATCTCAGTTCTGAAGGAACAGCCAGGACCCCTAATTTTCAAATCAGTGTCCCTGCTGGTGTGACTTCCCTAGAATGACACACACATATATATTTACATAAACACCTGCAGGTAACACCGATTGGCACTTTGCCATTAAAACGACTCTTTCAGTGGGTCCCTTTAGATAACCAACCCTGCCTCATTTGAACAGATACTGCCATTTTAAATTTACTTTTCACTTCCACGCATGTGTGCTAAGTCACTTCAGTTGTGTCCAACTCTTTGCGACTGTAGGAACTGTAGCCCACCAGGCTTCTCTGTCCATGGGATTCTCCAGGCAAGAATACTAGAGTGGGTTGCCACTTCCTCCTCTATTAATTTTCACTTACTTAACCTTTTAAAAAAAAGCACCTCATTTTACTCACTGTCTATTGAATAAAGAATTAGTATTATTTTCCTTCCTCCAGCGAACTTCCTTGCACTTTATCGTCAGTAGATTGTAGGCCTTTGTGTTTCTCTGCCAAGATGTCACTGTTGAACAAATCACAGGTCTTAATGCTGCCCAGTTCATGCAGTGATAACTTTTTATTCAGAATTGCTTGAGGTCATCTCAATGGGAGGACTGGGCAGGAATGAGAATTTACCCCCAACTTGAATTAAAATAACTTCCAAGTACTTCCTAGAGCAGGAACAAAGATGAAAGGAACCCCAAATTATGGAAGTGTTTGAAATCGCAAGAAAAGGGTGTCCTTTGAAATAGACTCAGCCACATTTGTTTGCCTTTAAGTCAGATCACCTTAACCAAGGACATTGGGTGGCAGGAACAAATGGTTAATGATTATGGAAGGAACCTGGCCAATTGGCTTTTCTTCCTTTCTCTTTCTTTTACTCATCTTTTTATACTATTATTTTTTTTTAACTTTGTCTAGAATGCCCAGTAGGAGTGCAGACTGGAAGACTGGCTGTCTTTTGAACTGGAGACATCACAGGAAACTGGGGAGGCTCCAAATTGCTAACCTGAGGCCGGAGCAAAACTTTTTTTCGTTGAAGGGACTGCATGTTTTTTTTTGTTTTTTTTTTTCCTCTCCTTCATCGAATGGCAACCCAAGTCCTGATGGATTGCAACTGTCTTTGTTCCTGCAGCCAAGCCTTATATCTGGCTTACACTCTGCCATGCTCATAACCTCACACTAGAAAGGAGATTACAAAGAGGGGCAAACACCCTAGAGGGCTCCCCTTTATCAGAACCTTCCCTGTCAGTTGGGCTCCTCATTTCCCGAGCCCTCGTGTGATTATTAGTGTACTGACGGAATAAAAATAACCTCATATTCCTACATGAATCATAAATAAAACCCTTTTATTTCATCAAAGAGGTTGGCAGGTTTATAGTCCTTGCAATGCAGGCACGATGTGAATGACATACCTTTAATTTTGCTGACAAGCTCATTGGGGTTCGAATGAAAAAAAAAAGAGTGAAAAGTGGGTGACTTCGGAAATGGTTGTGGGGGAGCTTTTTGGTGAGGATAAATATTTCACCTTGCCACTGTAATCAGGGAACCAACTGATCTTGGTAATGAACTCTTCAATTACAGCACACTTCTGACTCTTAAAAACTGCCTACGCCAACAATACCACAGTGATTATTGTTGGTGTTACAGACAGAAGCAACATGAAGAGCAAGAAAGAAGGGGGAGAGAAGGGAAAGAAAAGAAGTGGTGTGGTGGGAAATGAAAGCCACTAAAAGTTAACAAAACTGGGTCATTAAATTAGAAAAAGCTGTGGAGCTGGCAATAGAAAAGGCATATTTCCCAGCCCCCATTCCTTTCCCTATCCAAACTATCTGCTGATTCCACAAATGCTCCACTTTTTTTTTTATTAATCTAGGCTTGAGCTCTCAAAATCAGAGAACCTCCATTGAGAACCTCCATTGTTTGCATACCCATTTGCCTTTGATTTCTCTGAAGTTTGCCATATAATGTTGTGAAGTCCCTTCTTTTAAAGGACGTGAAGATAAGCACCCATAGCAATGTTCTTGGTGCTGACTTTCCTACAGGTAAATTTCCTGCTTCTTACTTAGAATCAAAGAAAGAAGCACTAGACACTGGGTCCCTAAATTATTGATCTCCAATTTTTCCAGAGCCTCAACAAAGCTTTGGAGATCAGAGTTTTAAGTAGTACAGAAACAAGAGGGCAGAAATGGAAGATTTTTAAAGCTGATTACTGGAAAAGGAAGGAGGCTTCACTTTAGGGTAAGTTCTGTTTGGTGAGTCAGTGCGGGAGACTGAGAACTCAACCTTAAAGGATGAGCTTTTACATGGGCTTGCTTTGGGGCTCCCAATTTAGCTTGGGATGTGTTTTACTTCACACTCTAAATTTTCCTCCATTATATGAGAAATTTTAGCAAGAGTAATAGTTGCTGCCACTGATCTGCAGGCTTCTCCCTATGAAAAATAGGTCAAACTTTGCAAGGCATGAGGCTTTCTTTAAGGCAGCTAAACAAGACAGAAGAGCTGAAGGGGACTAAGAAAGGAAGTATGATTTTTCTCTCCTCAACTGAACTACAACCTCATTGAGGACAAGAGCTGTTTTATGCTAATTACATACCTTCCACAGAGCCTAAAATGCTGCATGTCTTGGTTTTCTAGGTAACATAAGACAAAGGACAATGATCACTCAAGAGCCACTGGAGACCAAGGGACTCATTCTACAAAGCTCTTAGACTCAAACTCATGCATCCAGTCAATCCCCAAATCCCCAGTTTATTCTGAGGTGACTTGCTACTTCATGGATCCACTGGGGTTAAAATTTTTGTGGTAACACAGAACTTATCATCTTAACAATTTTTAAGTTACAGTTCAGTGGTATTAAGTACATTTATAATTTGTACTATCATCACCACCATCCATCTCCAAAACTCTTTCCATCTTGTAAAACTGAAATTCCCTGTCTATTGAATAAAAGCTTCCCATTCCCTCCTCCTGCCAACCACTGGCAACCATCATTCTACTTTCTATGCCTTTGATTTTGGCTACTTTAAGATCTCATATAAGAGAGGAAACATGCAAATTTGTCTTTTTTTGTGACTAGCTTATTTCACTTAGCAGGTCTGTAAATTTCTTTCATGTTGAAGCATATGTCAGAATTCCCTTCCTTTTTTAAGACTGAATAATATTCAATTACATATGCATAAAACATTTTGCTTATCCTTGCTTCCATTGATGGACACTTTGATTGCTTCCACATCTTAGCTATTATTAATGCTGCTATGAACATGTGTGTACAAATATCTACTCAAGGCCCTACTTACAATTCTGTGGGGTGCAAACCCAGAAGTAGAATTGCTGGTTCATATGGTAATTTTATTTTTAAATTTTTGAGGAACTGCTAAACTTTTTTTTTTCCCCACAGCAACTGTACCATTTTACAATCCTACAAACAGTGTCCAAGGGTTCTAATTTTTTCACATCCTAATCAACACATTTTGTTTTTCTATTTTTTTGATAGTAACCATATGAATATGATTTGGTATCCCTGTGTTTTTTTTAAGATTGTTTTGATGTGGACCATCTTCAAAGTCTTTATTGAATTTATTTTAGTACACAATATTGCTTATTTTTTTATGTTTTGGCCACAGGGCATGTGGGATCTTAGCTCCCTGACCAGGGATCAAACCTGTGCCGCCTGCATTGGAGGGTTAAGATTTAACTACTGAACTGCCAGGGAAGTAGTTTTGATTTGAATTTCCTAATGATTAGTTAGGTTGAGAATCTTTTCATGTGCTTATTAGTCATTTATATATCTTCTTTGGAGAAATGTCTTTGAGTCCTTTGCTCATTTATGAACTGGGCTTTTTTTGTTATTGAGTTTTAGGGATTCTCTTCATATGCTGGATATTACTCTTCATCAGACACATGGTTTGCAAAATTTTCCTCCACTCTGTGGATTTAATTTTTATTCTCCTGATAGTGTTTTGACACACAAAATTCTAAAAGTTTCAGGAAATTCAGTTTGTCTGTTCTTCTTCTGTTGCTTGTGCTTTTCATATCATATGCAAGAAATAATTGCCAAAACCAATGATGTCATGAAATTTTGCCGTGTATTTATATCTAAGACTTTTATAGATTTTTGGTTTTACACTGTAGTTTCTGACCCATTTTGAGTTAATTTTTTATATGGTATTAGATAAGGGTCCAGGTTCATTCCTTTTCATGTGGATTGAGTTTTTCCAGCACATAGATGTTGAAAACTACCTTTTCCCCACTTACTGGTCTTGTAACCCTTTGATCCCTTGATTTTTAAGACAACTTATGTAGACTTCCCTGGTGGCTCAGATGGTAAAGTGTCTGCCTACAATACAGGAGACCTGGATTCAATCCCTGGGTTGGAGAGATCTCTTGGAGAAGGAAATGGCAACCCACTCCAGTATTCTTGCCTGGAAAATCCCATGGATGAAGGAACCTGGTAGGTTATAGTCCATGGGGTCGCAAAGAGTCGGACACAACTGAGCAACTTAACTTTCACTTTCATGTATACATGTAAGTCTGAAAAAATTCATATTAGGAATTTGCTGTTTTGCCAGTATCATAGATGAGGACACTATGGCTGAAAGAGGTTAAATATCATGCCAAAGATGACACAGAAGAGTGTCTCTGAATCAGTATCACAATTAAAAAAAAAAAAAAAGTTCATCTTGACAAATGGTGATTGAGAGGTCTATTCTACACATCTATAAGGACATATTAATTGTACTTCTAGGCAAGAAGTTGCATGGTAGCCCATAGGTGGAAAATACATCTGTAGTTAACAATTTCAATGAACTACTCATTCTTCTAGCTGGACACACAAGTGCTTACACTGTGGCCAAGAAAACCTGGCCTGTGATAGAATTTCAGGACCTGTTACAGCTGCCATGGGCTCATGCACAAGACTCCCAGGCTATGTGAGAAAACATCAGATGGACTCCAAGAAACTATGCCAAGACACGGACCACATGGGAAAAAGGGTATTCTAACAAACTACCCTGAGAGTGGAAAAAGAAGTAATTGGAACATTAAGGCTTTCTTCCAGAACACAAGTATTTCATCAGGGCCTGCTCTTCCTAGCACATTTATGACCATGAAAAGAATAAAACATTAACTTAAAAAAATTATCTAACTTCACATGCAAAGCCGTATGTGTGTGTGTTTGTGTATTTGTGTTGCTATGAAAACAGATTTTGTTTCATATAGCATAAGGGCACAGTGAAGAAGAATTGGGGATGGAGACTAAAACAGGGGCCCAAGGGATTAATGTACAGCAGATCATCCTTTGACAACCACACATACTCAGAATATCTGAGTACTTTATTATTCACCAGGAAGTGTACTCCATGCTTCATGTGTATAATTACCACTACCCCTTACAACACGTCTATGAGAAGCCCCACCCACTTCCATGACACTATTTCTTCTCTTATGTAAAAGTGGGCAACAAGAGAAAAGGTCATCACTGACCTGAGTTTCTCCTACCTTGCAGAATCAGACTGAACCCCTGGCCTGTCCCAAACATGCCCAGGGATCAGACCTTGATTCTCTGAAATAAGCAGACCACTTCATATTGTGGTTGATTCAATAGCAATTTACAGGTGTTTTTCTGAAGGACCTGGGATTAAGACTTCACTTTCCTCTCATGATTTCTTCTTTTGTACCCCCATCTTTGACTTAAGAGTGTGCTTTGGTCTTTGGAATCTGATCCTGGCTGTGTTTACACTCTGAAGCCTGTGGAGCATAGTATGGCACCCATTAGATCAAAGCAATTAATGAATGCTGTGCTGATTCAAATTGGTTAATTCCATGTCTCCTGACATGGATATTAACTGTCCTCTGTGGGTAACACACTTCAGTCATGCTTTGTGCTCTGGCTTCAGCTTCTGTTTGACCCCCCCTTGTTAAACATGCTGGTGTCCAGGTTCTATACCTGGCTCTTGATATAATAAACCATTTCTAAATCATGATATCAGACAAGTGCCATCTGACAGCCTAGTCCTTGAATCTTGCCTATAATCAACCACTTTCCCTCTCTAGAACCTTACTCTGCTCCTTTAGTTAAGAGTTCACACCAGAATATAAATGTTTTTGATGGGTTGTTGATGAGCATAGTCTCCCTGTTGTTCAATGCAAGAGTCTCTTCTTTAAAAGCTTATATGCACTCTGAAAATACTGTTTTTATGCATATAATGAATATACTGAGAAATGTGTCTCTATTTGAGAGAGAAAGAAAGAAAAAGAAATGGGAAGGATGGGGAAAAAATTGAAGAAACTATAGAGAAAGACAAAATCAGCTCTATTGAATTCTAGATTGCCATCTTGTCAAGATTTTTGCAAGATTCCTCTGCCACTCTTTCAATTTTCATTACTTTCTATTTTCTGTGAATAAGCATAGAAACAGGTTCTAATTTTACCAGAGGCTTCTCATCAAATCAGACTTTTTATTCTCCCTAGGTTGTCCTAGTCACAAAACGTCTCTTTTCAAAGCCTGCATAATATTAGCTAACTCTAGTGGTGTATAGCTTCATGCACCCACAGTGAAGATGCAAATATTATTCTTTAACCTGACTCTAGTTATCTTTCCTCTCAGAGACTGATATTCTTAGTAGCCAGAATCTTCACAGAACCTCTGAGTTTTACAAAAAAACTTCCTTAATCACTGGCTGTGCAGACACCAACTTTTTGAACTCAAAACAAATCATATCTCTCCTCAGTGTTTTAAGGAACCTCAGATGCTTGATACTCCTGTTTCTGATCTGGTATAATGAAGAATTTTCTACATATGAAGGAGATTTGTCTCAAGATGGATTTTCCACTCTCTCTGGAACAATGACAATATAACTGGTCACTACTTCTCACTGGGGCCGCTTGGGATGGCCTAATTGCATTGGAGATAAATGGCAGAAGGTTTTCCCAGAGGACCAGTTTACAAAGAGCAGTTCTATATAAATTCACAAATTTGATGTCATTATCCTCTGTGTCAAAGCATAAACTGAAGGATATGTTTCAGCATCGTAACTTCAAATCTAATGGCAAGGAGGAAAGGTCTGGGAGACACATTGAACCTTCTGTTTACTCACTTACAGGAGTGATTTTTAAGATCTTCCCTCTCCCAACAATGGCCAAATCTGCATTTGTACACTTCTAGTGGGCTTGGATTCAGGTATGTACTTCTTGAGACTCTAAATGTAACTAGACACTTAGAGCCTGTATAGTGAAGGTGAAAGTTTCTTAGTCATGTCCAACTCCATGACCTCATGGACTATAGAGTCCATGGAATTTTCCAAGCCAAAATACTGGAGTGGGTAGCCATTCCCTTCTCTAGGGTATCTTCCCAACCTAGGGATCAAACCCAGGTCTCCTGCATTGTAGGTGGATTCTTTACCAGCTGAGCCACCAAGGAAGCCCAATCCTATAAAGCCTATAGTTGGCTTAAACTCCAGTTATTCTTTCTCAAAATTGAGGTTACAGAACACCCTTAAAATATTATGCCTTATATTAATGGGCTTCCATGATAATTCAGTTGGTAAAGAATTTGCCTGCAATGTAGGAGACCCAGGTTCGATTCCTGGGTTGGGAAGATCCCCTGGAGAAGGGATAGGTTACCTACTGCAATATTCTTGGGCTTCCCTGTGGCTCAGCTGGTAAAGAATCTGCCCACAATGTGAGAGACCTGGGTTCGATCCCTGGGTTGGGAAGATCACCTGGAGAAGGGAAAGACTACCCACTCCAGTATTCTAGCCTGGAGAATTCTATGGAGTCACAAAGAGTTGTTCATGACTGAGTAACTTTCACTTTCAATGGCCAGTGAGTTCTAAAGAGATCCTAGGCATAGTATCTTTTTTTTTTTTTTTTAATCAAACAACTTTTGGTGTAAAATCACAAGGGAAACTGTATGGACCTACTGTCTGACAGATCTGAGCTCCCAGTCCAGACAGAATGCTAGCTAGCTGTGTGGCTCTAAGTCCTGCAGGGATTTATTTATTTATTATCTTATTGATGAGACTTTTGCAAGATTTTATTAAGATGAAATAAGGAAGACATTTATCACAATGACTTGCATACATTAAGCCCTCAGTAGGAATATTTGATGCATAGGTGTAAAGAGACAGCATTTCCCAATCAACCCTGCTAAGGTGAAGTCCACATTAAGGGTATGGCTTATAAGGCATTTGAGAGCTCACAGTAGAAGGAAAATGTAATTAGCAATAAGGAAAGATTTCCAGAGGCTGAGGCAGAGTCAAAGAGTGGGATTTTGTACTAGATGTAAAGTAATCCAGGGCTTCCCCAGTCCTCAGTCTGTAAAGGATCTGCCAGTAATGCAGGAAATACTGGTTCAATCTCTGGGTCAGGATGTTCCCCTGGAGAAAGGCATGAAAACCTACCCCAGTATTCTTGCCTGGAGAATTCCATCGACTGAGGAGACTGGTGGGCTACAGTCCATATAGTCACAGAGTCAGACACAACTGATGTGACTGAGCACACACGCACATACATAAAGTAATCCAGGAAAAGCCAGTGGCATGATCCACAATGGAACTCGGAACTCCAGGTGAATATGGACAAGAACGAGAAAATGATTGGGTCAGGAATTGAGAAGGAGACCAATGAACATGAGTCTGGAAAGCAGATAGGGATTGGGCTAAGATTACTTGTACGAAGAAGAGAGTGTTTAAGGTTTTGGCATGAGGTTGATGATTCATTGATGACAGGAGAAATGTAGGAGGACAAATCAGACAGTGTAAATCAGGACAGCTGATAGGCAGGTAGGAGGGGTGCCATGAGCAGAATCAGGAGGTGGTGTGTCTTGTTATGTGAGTCGGTGGGCAGGGGATAGCAAAAAGGGTAAGTGTATTTCTGGGTGTGTGACCCTCAGAAAGAATGAGTAAAGCTTAGGTTATGAGTAGATGGGAGTAGGAGGAATAAAGACAAGAGTCACAATTGATTCTAACCCTTTGCTTTTGCATAACACGAAATGGTAGCTACCTTAACACAACAAGGGGGGTTAAGAGGAAGAAATGCCTTTGGGAAAAAAAACTATAAACACAGAAACAGGTGCTCTGTTGCCCACAGTTAACTTCCAGGTGTCCCTAAAGGGTCTGGAATGAAATGAGAACATAGTTTCAGTGAATTCCAACTGGGTTATATAACATATTCTGAATATGAAACAAGATGTAGCATCTTTTCTACTCATGGCAAGGAGGGCGTTTTGCCAAGCAATGCTTGGAACAGCACATCTATTTTGTTGGGCTGAGTCACTGTGCCTTCAGAAACGGTTCTAATCTCAGCTCTGTATGATGGCTGTGGAAAAGTTTACTTCCAGTTTTTTTTTTTTTTTTCCTCTCTAAAAGGAATATAATGACATCAACTTGTCCTCCACTGCCACTGCAACACATTTTGAGAGAAGTTCACGTATTTACTGAGAACATGTTCAAGGCTTCTCTTCCGGTTGCACCTGCTCGATCCTCCCAGAGTGCACTGCAGGTGCCTGAGAGGCAGGAAGTACCACTGAGCAGGGCAGATATCTTGATGTATTTGTCTCCCCCAGGAGACTGTGGGCTCTTGAAGGTTGGGATCATACTTCTTCATCTCAATAATCCTTGTGTTTAGCACACAGAAAGTAAAAGAATGAATTAAGGAGTGAAATGTGTATTTCATTTCACTGTGTAGGGTGTAGGACCCCCTTGGTTAAAAATCTGGCTTCCTTTCTATGGGCTCAGCCCCTTTCTGAGAGAAACACAAGGCAACTGGAAAAGGTTGCTTCCTCCTGATCCTTTCCTTTTTCTTAATTATAAATATGGTAGCTTCTCACTAAATGAAAGGAGGTGACACTTGTGCATTTCAATACTACCCTCACTAAAGGACAGGACTAGAAATTAGGTCTGAGCTAAAGAAGAACCCAGTTAAGTAACAGTGCCATCAAGAGCACATGTCCATATACTTAGACCATCAGGCATTTAATGCATGACACACCTTCTTCCAGTAACATCTGCATCTGCATGACATGGATGTATGGGCATTTGGGGGAAAGCCAAATATATCTTTGCCAGGCAGCTGTTTAAATGTTGGAAAATAATGACATGTGGACTTTTGCAGAGTGGGGCTAAGTGGGAGGTAGTGGAATGGAAGGGTCTGAAAACTATTTCTTAGTCATACATTCTGAAAACCATATACAAGACTGAGGAGTGGCCTTTTTATACACCATGATGCTTCCTCTTTTTGTTTTAGATTAGGGCTGGTCTTCAACAATGAATCGATATCCTCGGGGTTTTTTTTTTTTTTTTTACTTTCTCACTGTTCATTATTTTTACATGTTTTAGGCAAGTACTTGGAAAGGATTAGGATTGTGTAATACAGGGAAAGGAAATTAATACTAACAAAAATATTTAGCTGCTTTCTTTGCTAATTGATAATGATTAAGAGCTAGATAATTTGCAAATTGGGTAAGAAAACCAAAAATGAACCTAATATTTGTGAGTTGAAGCCTGAGGAGGATAATAACTGCATCACAAAATAGCTAAAATGTCTCAAAATTCCCAAAGCTTGTGTGTAGAAGCAGCTTACAAAATTCAAGCTTATGATCTCCTATTAACTGGCTTATATTTTAACTACAAATACAAACATGTTTAATTATAGAAATTACGATGAGACTTGCAGAAATGGCCAACAACAATAAAATCCTTTGGCATCATCTTATTACTTCACGTGTAGGCACTACTATCAAATTACCAGCCTGATTCTTGCTTACCTATTTCATATCAGCATAAAGGCTTCTCCTCCAGCAAACTGATATATGAAATCTCATTTTCAGGTTACTGTGGTCATTGGAATGAAGCTCTCAGGGTAATAGAAAACCCATAAACACACACAAACCAAGGCTCCTCCCTCGACCCCACCCAACCCTTAAAAGGCACATTAATAAGAAGGAACATATTGGCAGATTGGAAATGGTATGATGTGTCAGTGTATTTAGTTCCCCTATCAAATTATTGGTTGAAGAGTAGAAAACAAGTGGCCCAGGAGAGGAACAAGAATTAAAGAGTTTAGGTAATTTTCATGTTGCCTGGGACCCTATTTGGAAAACTGAATACAGTCATTTAATCCATTTTTGTGGCTATCCTGCCTTGTACTTTTGGTTCTGTCCTATATGGCATGGTGTATAGCACCATGGGCAAGAAAACACATGTAGCCATGTGTAATTAACTATGATGTGCAGCAGTATATTATCACTGGCTTACAAGTGAGTTTCCAAATGTCTATAGCTGTTTATATCAGAATTTATTTTATCAGCAAGGAAAGAGAAGATAATAAAATTAATTTAAGTAGAATTAAATACAGGAAACTGGGTACTTAAAATATAGTAGAAGAGTCAAAGCTAGGTTCTACACTGAGCTTTCAGGAATATTTCTGAGAATGACTTGGGTTCTCTAGAGCAGTTATACCCTCTAAAGCCACCTGTAGAGCTAAGAAAGGAACTGGGGTCAAGGAGGTACCACTGTAAACACCTCAGTGCCTGTCAACATATTCAGGAAACTGGAAAATGGACAAGCAATGCCTGGTGTTTTCATGGCCTTCACCTCTTCCCTGGTAAATCTCATAGGTATAGATTTGACTGAACTTAATTTATGCTGAATTCTAACTGCAAGGTAAACAGGGGACATAGTTTTAGTTTTCCAACATGTTTCAAATTGGAGAAAGATGAAACAAAGTCTTAGTGGCCCAGTCCTCTGTATCTTCCAGAGAATTGGAAACTAGCAACTATTTGTGGTCTTCCATATTCAGGCGGGGGGGCCCCAGAAACTTTAACTGAAACACTTTAATTTCATTTAGTTAGAGGAGCAGCAAATGCTGTTTGGTTTAGGCCTAGAAGAATATATAGATGATTTATGCATGAAGATGTTTTAGGGTAGAACAGGATGGATTAACCAAATGAAGGAAGTAACATTATTGCCCTTAATGCTAAAAGGGACACATTTGGAGTTGAAGTGGCATCTTCTCATGTTGGTCCAGGTCCAAGAAGAGCAATGTAAGGCATTATATGTGATGGTGGTCAGAGCCCCAGAACTTCCCTGCTGCTGCTGCTGCTGCTGCTGCGTCACTTCAGTCGTGTCCAACTCTGTGCAACCCCATAGACGGCAGCCCACCAGGCTCCCCGTCTCTGGGATTCTCCAGGCAAGAACACTGGAGTGGATTGCCATTTCCTTCTCCAATGCATGAAAGTGAAAAGTGAAAAGGAAGTTGCTCAGTCGCGTCTGACTCTTCGCGACCCCATGGACTGCAGCCCACCAGGCTCCTCCGTCCATGGGATTTTCCAGGCAAGAGTACTAGAGTGGGTTGCCATTGCCTTCTCCGAAAACTTCCCTAACTAAGGTCAAATCTACCTATAGGTTTAGAGGGAACAAAATAGACAGCCATCTCTACAGTTCTCAACTACTGTGGAAAATTGCTTCTCCTTTAAGCCCTAGTTTAAGACTTTTTAAATCAAAATTTTACCTGTGCTTCTTGGCCTTCTTTGCCTCCAGACTGCTATAACACTAACTGTCCTTACCACACATTTAGTACTTTTGCTCAATAGTTGATTCCTGTGTATTACACAGCTATTTCATGTTTAATCATTTTTCACTTCCCCTAAAGGGAGGGAAATATGATATCAATAATTTTGTCCCCCTCGCCTCCACCACATTCTGGACACCTGTCGTTCTTGGAAAAGGGGGCTTCTAATACAATTATTTCACCTGTGTTTTAAAAATAGAATGTCTTAATCTTCAGGTCACTTCTCTTTTCCCTCCTTTCACTATGCCTATGTGCCTTTGTGTATGACTTTGCAGACACTCCAGACTCTCCAGTCCCCTCTCAGAGCTCCCTGTGTCTTTATTACTTTCTCACTTGCTATGGTTTCTTTATGCTTATTTTACCTTAAGCCAGTCACTCCTTGCTTTCTGTATTTCCTTTCCCCACCCTAGTTCACAGTCTCTAACTTTGGCTCAGTTCCCACTTTCTCTATATTTTTATGCTTTAGCCCATTTGTCTCCTTAATTGGGGTCCCTAGTTTTGTTTGTTTGTTTCTGCCTCTGCATCTGTCACCTTCTGTGCTTCTGTTGTTTATCTCACTCTACATACACACGATCTCCATTTTTATTTTTTCCTCTCTGCACTTCACTTGCTTGTTCCCATTCTGTGCCACTCCCTTCACCCATCCCGTTATGTTACCTTTCTGTTTATTTGGCCATATTCACATAAAGCTTCTCACCGCTTTCAGCATAGAGGAAGACCGACAGGAAACTTCACTTTTTACACTCTTGTCTCTATCCAGGGCTCAGGACCTGATGAGCAGGGTCAATCTCAGACGCAAGATTCCCACCATCTATCACCTCCATAGCCAGGTCTACCTCCCTGCTGCAGTTTTTGCAAAGATAATTCAGCGCAGGCACAATTTGTTTTGAATTTCAACCCAGAGGAGTTTAAGAAAAAAATCTCGGTGTTGGGCTGTCCTGTCTATGACAGAGATTCTTGGTTTGCCAGCTACCTCTGGAGACATCTTCAAAGAAAAGAGTCTTCTCGTTAGTCCTATAGTGACTGTAATGTGCACGCACACACACGCACAAACATACATACATGCATTCATACATATATACGGCATGGGACTTCACTCTCTATCCATGTGTGTAGTTATTTGTGTAAGTGCACACACATACATACACATATGCACATATATAGAAATAAACATATCTAAAGTGTATATATATATACACATTGAATATTCATATGGATACGTATTACATATATAATACATACATACGTAACATACATATGCATTGTATACATAATGTTTTATATATATATATGTTTCCTGTATTTGAAATTATAATAATTGAGTTAAGCATTCAGTAAGAGCTTTATAATGAGAAAAAGAAATAGTCTCTATCAAATTCATGATTGTCTATTTGGAGAACAAAAACTAACAATGCTCTGAAATTTTATCATACTTTAAAGATGTTTACACCACCTCACATTAAATTATTTTATCTCTGCCAACTGGCTCCTTCACTGTTGCTCTGTTTCCTTACACATTTTCTTCAATCTCATAATATATTCCTGTGAGCTGAGAAAAGTACCAGCAGGGTAGAATGAAGGCAGGTTGTATTATCTAATTTTCAAAGTGGAGAAATAAGGACAGGACCTGGTAAAATTACTTACTGAATTTGCTCTATCAAACATGTGGGGAGCTGACGCCTAACCAATGCTCCTCCTTCACCTTCCACATCACATTTCATCCAAATTTGTTGCTCCGGTTTAGAAATCACCCAAACTCAAAGTGTACTTTGGGATCCATTTTGGGATCAGACTGGAATTATAGGATTTTATTTTCCAAGTTTAGCTAAACAAAAATCTGATTTTAGAAGCCAAAATTACAAAGATAAATGCACGAGATAGAATGGATGGAGTTGTGTTTCAAATACCTATGTTTAGACATTCAGCAAAATCGGAGTTGAGGCAAAAGGCATTTGTTGAAGCCCAGTAATTTTCAATACCACAGATATTTCACATGGCAGGAATTTAAAGGGAATCTTTACATTACATACTAAATATATTTTCCATATAAATCAATCTTAGCAATAATTATAAAATAAATTACCACAGAAAAATCTCTCTAAATTTTAGAATTTGAATTGTCATACTTCACTTCCCAAGATGTATAAATATTGATAATTTATGCCTGTGTTTGGAAGTATTGATGTTGAGACTTTTGGCTTAATAGAGGCATTGGAATCCACAAGGTATATGGGAAACAATAAAAATAGAAGAAATACAAGTTTTATTTATAAACTCTACACCAAAACAATGGGTGCTAAAAGCTCTCCTTCCCACTCACTTTAATTTCAGCCGAGTACCTACCTGGCAAGAAGGTAAAAAGTGGTTAAAGAATAGCCCTAATTAAAAAAAAAAAAATTCACTGCAAAATAAAGTTAACTTGCAAAATTTCCAGATTGTCACAGGAACTATCAAAAGCTCAACCATTTGGGGATATTGAGGTGAGTCTGCAAAATATCTTGCTTTGAAGATGCCTACATATTTATGCTCTTAAAGGAAGCATGCATAGCCATGGCAGACAGCTATCCCAACCAAGTCCTTACTCCTGTCCCTTAATGACCTGCTCTGGGACTGTGCTTCACTGCAACCACTTCAGAGATTGGAATGGCTTCCCACAACTAGTCAACCCTGCTTTTCCTCACCAAAGTCGATCCAAACCTTACTGATACATATTAATGGCTGAAGTTACAATACTCAGGGAAAAACATGATCTCAATTTGGCTACATATTAAAAATGCAGGTCCCTGTTGTCTTACCTAGTACTCTTAATTGCATACATTTAGCCCTCAATTGTAGAATAATTTTGCTTCATATTGAAAGAAACAGCTCCAGCCTTGGCTATTTTGGCATACAAGTCTCCAATATGACTCTGTTTTCTAAGCAGACATTAATGATTCTAAAACTAATATTCATTGTTTGAAGAGGCACAGCGGCCTTGGCATTTACTTAACCTTTTGTCTCATGTATGAGACTGAGTCAGCCTAAATCCTTTTCTTAATTAATATCTTTTCTTTTTATGGCTAACGTTATTTATTGAACAATTTGCATGTAACAATTAGAGCCATGAGAGCTTAAGAAAACTCTTCCATCTCAGAAGTCCAGTTTTGCTGATTTTTATTTATTTGGTTTTTTAAGGGTGTTCTGATTATACAAACTCAGGGAAAGCTTAGCTGAAGCAGTAGGGGAATAAGTTACTGCAGACACTTCCTATGTAGGTGATCCCTTCTGCTGGAGCCCAGAGGAAAAGAAGGAAAATATTCCTTCTTTTGGGGAAAAAGAAAAATGATGTGATTTATGTAGGAGAACTGTTGCCACTTTGCAAAGAATGTGGATTTCTTTTCATTTAAATGTCTTCAGAAAATTCATGTAAATATTAACCATTGTCTACAGGGGTGAGGCATAGCTCTAAATAAATCAGTATACTTAAGGAACGAAGTGTTAAAGTTTTTCTCTTTTAAAATAACAGGATAAAAGTAAAAGTAATAAACTGTTAAAAATTTCATCTATAACCCACAAATGCCAACAAAACAAATGACTATTTGCTATCTTCTTTTAAATTTCTATCCATAGAAATTCATAAATTTGGCATAAGTATAATCATGGTATAGAAATAGTATTTTTATATATAGTATGCTTTTCATTTTTGTTGATATATTGTTTCCAATCTGTCATATTGGGTAGGTGCTGAGTATTCAAATAATTGGATTGCTCAGTAACTCAATCAGCTCCATTTGGGGGGTACTATAAATGGCAACCCACTCCAGTGTTCTTGCCTGGAGAATCCCAGGGACAGAGGAGCCTGGTGGGCTGCCATCTATGGGGTCGCACAGAGTCAGACACGACTGAAGCAACTTAGCAGCAGCATATTCTTTATAGGGCTTCCCAGATGGCACAATGGTAAGGAATCTCCCTGCCAATGCAAGAGACGCAGAAGATGAGGTTTTGGTCCCTGGGTTGGGAAGATCCCTTGGAGGACGAAATGGCAACCCATGCCAGTTTTCTTGCCTAGGAAATCCCATGGGCAGAGGAGCCTGACAATCTACAGTCACAAAGAGTCAGACATGTCTGAGCGTGTGCACACATGCACATGCGCACACACACACACACATACACACACACACACTCTTTATAATGTTTTGATATTTAATGTAATATTGCAATAAACATCTTTGAAGAATACATCTTGTCCATTTTTTGCCATAGGAGTAGAATTATTGAGTGAAGCAATATGTTCATTTCTTTCTTTTTGGTAACAATATTTCACAGTGTATTTTTGTCCCAACCATGTGTAGCATTAGTTTGATAACCTTGCCTTTGATGCACATTTTTAAAAAAATTAAATTTTTGAAGTTGTGCTAAATGGATATGAGTTGAACACATACATTTTCTTAGTAACTTAGCTTATACTCCCAAATCTAGAATTGTTTAAAATCATTTTATCAAAAGCTTGATTCTTTTTCATAATTAGACATTACTTTGAGCAAAACCAAATATTTTTCATCTTTAAGGTGCTTCTAAGACCTCAAGCTTACTCTTAAATCACTAAATACCAATAATCATCTAATACTCCTAGTGGAAGTGTAGAAGTCACAGAAAATGTTTATGGAGGTATTTTGATTTATATTTTAAATTGTACTTAATATGAACTCATGGTATGATTATTTCCCCCTTTCTGAGAAGAAACCAGAGGGTGCAAACTTCTTATTTGAGGGCTCTAGTGAATCAAGGTTTTACTCTAGAAAATGAAATTTTTTCCTTTCCCAACTGGCATCTCAAAGACATTTCAAGTACTCATATTACCAGATATTAAGCACTTCAGCAAGAAATTATCTAAATTTCCCAATTTGCTCCTTAAAGTCTTCTTGCAGGCTCTTTTCATATTTACCTGTAGAGTGCAGACTGTCTTGGGCACATTCCTGAATTTACTCAGGTAGTAGAAATACCTCTGTGTGATTCCAATGCTCCCAACATATAACAGACAAGAATACCAGTTCATTACAGCAGTGTGTCACATTTTCTGGAGAAAGGTTTTTTGCTAGTAATTCCTAGCAAAAGGAAGAGCTAAAGGTCTAATTAAAGATTAGAGGTTGCTTATATAAATATTGATTAAGAGTGAAAAATAGGTGAAAAATTTTGCATGTTAATAACACTGCAATGAACATCCTTGAACATTTCTCTTTACAGTATGAGAATATTTCTCTAAAGTAAACACACAGAAGTGACCACCACTGGTGGCTCAGATAGTAAAGAGTCTGCCTGCAATGCAAGAGACCCAAGTTGAATCCCTGGCTTGGGAAAAACCCCTGGAGAATGGAATAGCAACCCACTCCAGTATTCTTGCCTGCAAAATTCCATGGACAGAATAGCCTGGTGGGCTACAGGCCATACGGTCGTAAAGAGTTCAACATGACTGAGTGACTAACACACACACACACACACACAGAAAGTGACATTGCTGGGTAATGGGAAATGGACATCTTCAATGTCTCTCATTATTGCCAAATTTCTCTCAAAATGATTTTAAAAGTGTTCTTACGTGGTCAAGATCCTTGATGTTATCAGACTTTCAGCTTTTGCCTAATAGTTTTTAAATGGCATTACTTTATTTTTATAATTTACATCTGCTAATCACTAATGGAAACATTTTCCCCCTATTCAGTGATAAATAGGGCTTCCATTTTCATTCTAGTCTTATAAATTTCAGAGGAATGAAATTACCTTGGCTTAGTCTCCACTGCCCTCCTCAAGAAGCCTAGAAAAGCCTTGGGCTCTGCCTTCTCAGCATGTGGCCTTTAAAGGCAATTACTTCTGTAGGGTTGAGAGTCAAAAATGGTTGTCTGAGGAGGCCTTACAAATAGCTGTGAGTAGAAGACAAGTGAAAGGCAAAGGAGGAAAGGAAAGATATACCAATTTGAATGCAGAGTTCCAAAGAACATCAAGGAGAGATAAGAAAGCCTTCCTCAGTGACCAATACAAAGAAATAGAGGAAAACAATAGAATGGGAAAGACTAGAGATCTCTTCAAGAAAATTGGAGACACCAAGGGAACATTTCATGCAAAGATGGGAACAATAAAGGACAGAAATGGTATGAACCTAACAGAAGCAAAGATATTAAGAAGAGGTGGCAAGAATATACAGAAGAACTGCACAAAAAAGATCTTCATGACCTGGAGAATCACTATGGTTTGATCATCAACCTAGAGCCAGACATTCTGGAATGCGAAGTCATGTGGGCCTTAGAAAACATCACTACAAACAAAGCTAGTGGAGGTGATGGAAATCCAGTTGAGCTATTTCAAATCCTGGAAGATGATGCTGTAAAAGTGCTGCACTCAATATGCCAGCAAATTTAGAAAACTCAGCAGTGGTTACAGGACTGGAAAAAGTCAGTTTTCATTCCAATCCCAAAGAAAGGCAATGCCAAAGAATGCTCAAATTTCCACACAATTCCACTCATCTCACATGCTAGTAAAGTAATGCTCAAAATTCTCCACCAGGTTTCAACAGTATGTGAACCATGAACTTCCAGATGTTCAAGCTGGATTTAGAAAAGACAGAGGAACCAGAGATCAAATTGCTATCATCTGCTGGATCATGGAAAAAGCAAGAGAGTTCCAGAAAAACATCTATTTCCTCTTTATTGACTATGCCAAAGCCTTTGACTGTGTGGATCCCAATAAACTGTGGAAAATTCTGAAAGAGATGGGAATAGCAGACCACCTGACCTGCCTCTTGAGAAACCTGTATGCAGATCAGCAAGCAACAGTTAGAATTGCACATGGAACAACAGACTGGTTCCAAATAGGAAAAGGAGTATGTCAAGGCTGTATATTGTCACCCTGCTTTTTTAACTTATATGCAGAGTACATCATGAGAAACGCTGGGCTGGATGAATCACAAACTGGAATCAAGATTGCAGGGAGAAATATCAATAACCTCAGTATGCAGATGACACCATCCTTATGGCAGAAAGTGAAGAAGAACTCAAAAGCCTCTTGATGAAAGTGAAAGAGGAGAGTGAAAAAGTTGGCTTAAAGCTCAACATTCAGAAAACGAAGATCATGGCATCTGGTCCCATCACTTCATGGCAAATAGATGGGGAAACAGTGGAGACAGTGTCAGACTTTATTTTCTTAGGCTCCAAAATCACTGCAGATGGTGACAGCAGCCATGAAATTAAAAGATGCTTGCTCCTTGGAAGGAAAGTTATGATCAACCTAGACAGCATATTACTTTGCCAACAAAGGTCTGTCTAGTCAAAGCTATGGTTTTTCCAGTGGTCATGTATGAATGTGAGAGTTGGACTGTAAAGAAAGCTGAGCACCAAAGAACTGATGCTTTTGAACTGTGGTGTTGGAGAAGATGCTTGAGAGTCCCTTGGACTGCAAGGAGATCCAACCAGTCAATCCTAAAGGAAATCAGTCCTGAATATTCATTGGAAGGACTAAGGCTGAAGCTGAAGCTCTAATACTTTGGCCACATGATGTGAAGAGTTGACTCCTTGGAAAAGACCCTGATTCTTGGAAAGATTGAAGGCAGGAAGAAAAGGGGACAACAGAGGATGAGATGGTTGGATGGCATTACGGACTCAATGGACATGAGTTTGAGTAAACTCCAGGAGTTGGCAATGGACAGGGAGGCCTGGCATGCTGCAGTCCATGGGGTCACAATGAGTCAGACACGATTGAGTGACCGAACTGAACTGAGAATCAAACTATTTAGTCAACTGTCATGCACCAAAAGACAAGTCCACCAACCTGTTAACCAATCAATCTGTCATTCCACCAACATGGCCCCAGTCTTCCAAGTTTTAGATGACATTTCTATCTTTAAGCAATGAAGACAACCTAGAAGTTCATATAATTATCTGTTACCATGCTATATGTTAGTTATTATGTAGTATTTTATCTGACATCAGATATTGATGAGATTGGGTGAGACTATGAATAGGATGAGGTGGGATGTTACTTAGAAGAAAGTGAAAGGCATTGGTTTTAACCAGGTGGTAAGCACCTCAGCTCAGCTGGTAAAGAATCCACCTGCAATGCATGAGACCTGAGTTCAATCCCTGGGTTGGAAAGTTGCTTTGGAGAAAGGAAAGGCTGCCCACTCCAGTATTCTGGCCTGGAGAATTCCATGGATTGTATGTATAGTCCATGGGCACTCAAAGAGTTGGACACAACTAAGCAACTTTTGCTTTTGCTTTCACTCTTCAAGCACCTTAGGATAGGAATTATGTCTGACAATAATAATAATAGGGTAATAGTTATTTGTCTACAATATATTAGGAACTATGTTAAATATTTTTATGTACAATATTTCATTTACTTTCAAGAAAGTACAGTGAGGTAGGCATGCTCTCCCTTTAACAGACGAAGAAACTGAATATTTACATTCACAAAACAACTTTAAAAACCAATTTCACAAAAAAGGAGAAAAGATTTAAATAGGCAATTTATTGAAGAGATATTGGTGCAAAGAAGCTCAACATTATTACCCATTAGTGAAATTCAGATAAAACCATAATGAAATACCTTTACCCAACTATTAAAATGACTTGTTAAAAATGACTGATGACACTCAGTGCTTACTGGCTGATTTGTGTTGAGGTTTGACAGAAAACAAAATTAAAAAAAAAAAAAAACAATGTTGATCAACTAAAAGTGTCATACATTGTGGTGAGAAAACAATATGGTACAATCACTTTGAAATTCTTTGGCAATTTCTTTTGAAGCTATTCACTCACTATACGACCGAGAGATTACAGTCTTAGATATTTATGTAAGAGAAGTGAAAATATACACCCACACAATGGATGATACCTATACACAAATAGTTGTAGTGGCTTTACTCAAAATCATCAAAACTGGAAACAATACAAAAATCTATCCACTAGTACATATACAAACAAATGGAATACTACTCTGCAATTTAAAAGATATGTACTTGTCATACATAAAACAGAATAAATCTGAAAAACATCATGCTAAGTGAAAGAAGCCAAACTCAAAGGGTTATAATTTGTATGATGCTATTTATGTATCATTTGGAAAAGGTAAAACTAGAGAGTCAGAAATTAGATTACTGGTTACCTGGGGATGGGGATGAGAACAGGACTTTGACAACAAAGGATCAATAAGAAACTTTCTGGGAAGACAGAAATGTTCTTCACATTAGTTGTGATGTGTTTATATGCCTGTACACTTTTATCAGAATTCATCAAACTGGACTTTTAAAAAAGATAAATTTAACTGTATATAAACTCTATTTTAATAAACTCTGGCTTTTAAAAAAAGTTCCTGGGTGATATTTATATATATGTGTGTGTGTGTATATATATATACACATTTTTTTTTAATATGGGAATTCCCAGTATCTTAGAATAGGGCCTGGCACATAGTAGGCATTCAACAAATTAGTACTGAGTTAATTAAGAAGAAAGATGATGCCTTGATCATGATAATAACATATTTTGCCTATTTCCTAGTTTTCTTTAGAATAGTCCAGCCATGATCACTCATCCCTGGCACCACTTCTGTAAACTTACACTTAGGCAAGTGATATTTCTGTGAAGCTGACCCATGAGTAATTTCTGAGTAGGTATTAAAATACCCTCACGTCTACAAGTCTAATATATTAATAAATGTGCTGTTTTCAATAAGACATCTAAATTTGCATGCACCATCCTACTTATTATGTTCAGTACTCAATTTTTTAATGTTTCTTGGACACTAGCCAGTACGTCTGAGTCCCTAGTTAGTTCATCTATTACTTTCTCGCCACAATAGATTTGGGTTTCCGCCAAGAAATGGACTAATATTGCATACAAAACTCTATAATGCATTTCCTGATTTTCTGATATTTCCTTTCTGAGTTGGGGGTGGAATACACGCACACACACATGCCACACACACACAAATCCTATCTATACACACAGTCTATCCAAGGTAGGTAAACATTTTTTATTGCCATTATTAATATCAGATGCCTCCTATAATCCAAATGTTTGCCTGTCCATTTACGTGATCCTCTCACCCTGAGGACTGGAAGGGAACAATGAGTTGTAAAATCTGATAATGATCAAAGATGATGCCTCTATGTGGGGAAAAAAAATCAGGATTGTAGGAGCCCTCATTTCCACAGGAAAGCACATCGTCTGCATATCATTTGGCACATTCTCAGTGTCTTAATTTCAATGGTTCCCAAATGAGATGCTCTTGAAGCTGGAAAAGGTTCTGTGTTGAAGAGGGGGCATTTGCCTCCCCCACCTTTATTCCCTTAAAACATAAGTGCAGAACTAATGAATCCTATTAAAGATACTTCTAGAAATGCTTCTGATTTGTATCTGATGACTAACTAACCTATTATTGCACTTCTTGGGCAGAGATTAATGGGAAATTCTTAAAGAATAAAGACTCTAACAAGCCTTAGAAATATGTGTGGGCCTGGGCTGTATCATGTGACCTCAGAAAGCCGAACCCTGGCTGTTAATATCCTTGACTAATGAACCAAGGCTACAGTCTGTGCTTGCAAAGTGTCAAGAAATAAGTAACCAGAGAGGTGACCTTTTAACATGCTTCTAAATGTAATTTTTAACAGAACAGTGTCAATAAGTTCAAAATCCCATATGCTTTTGATCTGATATGGAACTGTGATACATCAATATCAGACAGCAAAAGGAAGGAAAGAAGAAAAGCTGGAGAGAAAGAATAAAAAAGGATCTAAAAGGATAATCTACAACTATGACACTAAACACCTTTCCTCCATGAAGGTAAATATATAAGAAATCCTGGTTTACTATTTCAACATTATCACCACCATGAATATGTAATTAATAATGAAAATCACAGAGTATTTCTACTAATTCCTTTCACAGCTGTTATCAATTCCTAGATCTTAGATATATTGGATGACCTAGAAACTATTCTTCTCCCCCTCCAGCTTCTGAATTTTCCATTATTAGATTTAATCCTAGAATGTAGACTCTAGTGTTCAATAGATTTGGGGTCAATTTCCAGTTCTGGCACAAACTGTGTGACTATTTATATTGCTTGAGTTCTGTAGAACCTCAGTCTTTTCCTCTATAAAATGGGAGCACTAATAGGCTCTTTGTTGGATCACTGTGAAAATTAAATGGAAAAAATTGTATGAATCTTTTTTAGCACAATGCCTGTTAAATCAGAAGAGTTTTGAACTGTTATTATTGCCATGACCACTAGTATTAGTTTGTTATTGATATTATTACTAGAATTTCCTCTATTCAATTCCTATTATTCCACCTTCCCCATTAAAGGACCATAAGGACTATCTGTTTAAATATAGTCTCATAACCTTCTCTGTGCTCCTCACAGTGCCCAGCAAAGCACCCTGGGTAGCTGAAAATGTGAAGGAAAAAAAAAAAGAGTGAGCATGGTATATTTCATGTTTAGGCCCTGCTGGTTATGTTTCTTTACAATATCAAATATATACCTAATATGGCTAAACACATACAAAAAGAAAAAGAAGTTTTAAGGTGTGTACTATTGGAGAGATTTACTTTTTTTCCCTATTTTATCTCTTTAATCAGTGATAATGCCATTATTTAAATGTATCCAAGTTTCAATGATCTTGACTTCAAAACCATAAATGTGATAAAATGTGTATTAAATGTGTTTTAAAAATGATCTGTCAGCCAAAGAAAGATCATTCTTTTAGTATCGGGTAACATTCTATCTTTCCAAATGGCTAATAGTAACATTTGGAGTATTTTGGAAACCGTAGTCTTTAACATTCAACTCTAGCAACAATTCGTGACTGTTCTCTTTCAACTCCAACTGGACCAGCAAATGTTGATGGATGTTCTTCAGTGGGTCAGTTCTAAGCTAGATTCTCTCTCTCCAGGGATTTACAGCCTACAGTGGAGGGGCATTACAATATCATATGGTAAGTACTAAGGCACAGCAACTAATTCTTCCTGAGAAAAAAAAGAGTAGTGAACAGAGCTTTAGCTGCTTAGAATTGGAGCTGAGTCTGAAAACAGCCATTGATTAATTTATTCAGCATAGCATAATAAGTGGCCAAAAGATGCAGTAGTGAAGAGCAAGAACCCGGGAGCCTGACTGCCTGTGTTTGGATCCTGGCTGTGCCACTGGCTGGCTATGTGTCCTGACAGAATATTTACCTCTACATGCCTTGGTTTCCAGGCTTCCCAGGCGGCACTGGTGGTAAAGGACCTGCCTGCCAATGCAGGAAACATAAGAGAGGTGGGTTCAGTCCCTGGGTAAGGAAGATCCCCTGGAGGAGGGCATGGCAACGCAATTCAGCATTCTTGTCTGGAGAATCCCCATGGACAGAGGAGCCTGGTGGCCTACATTCCACAGGTCGCAAAGAGTCGGACACGACTGAAGTGACTAAGCATGCATGCACACCTCGGTTTCCTCACCTGTGTACTGAAGATAACAAAAGAATTGTGCTACTGGGTTAAATAAGTTGTTTGGCAGGTGGTAATCACCATAGAAGTATGTACAGATAAATAAACGAATAGGTAATCTTTTCTGACAATCCTTCAGTAGATCCACACAGAGATCCCCAATCTCAAAATGTTTATAGCGTCTCAAGGTTGGGGGCATGAAAGATGCGGGGGTAAGGAGACAGCGGCAAACAGCAAGCGTAGTAAACAAGCAGTTACACGTGCTATGAAAACAAGAGCACGTACAGTAGGGTAAGGGGATCAGGAACGTGGCGCAGCAACAGAGTTGCAATTTTAAACGAGATCATCAGGCCAGGCTCATTGAGAAGGAGACTTTAGATCAAACAGTAGAAGGAGATGCTAGAGGGAAGAAAGCAGATTTGGGGTGTGTGTGTAGGAGAAGGATGGAGTTGGGGAGGAAACAGATGATAGGCTAGTTCTAAGGTGGTTGGAGAGGGTCTAGGCTGTTGAAGCAACAGTGAGGAAGTTAGTGTGGCTGGGGTGATGGGGTGAGCAAGGGGAGAGCGGGAGGTCACTAATGAAATCTCTAGATTTCACTCCAGAGTGTGGATAAGGAGCCATTAGAGCCCTTTAGGAGAGGAATAGAGCAGTGGCATGATCTGACACTGTTAAAGCGTTGCTCTGGCTATTGTACTGAAAACAGACTTTAGAAGACAAACCTGGAAGTGGGGAGACTTGTTAGGCACATTTTGCAATAACCCAGGTCAGTAGTGATGGTGCCTAAGACCAGGTGCTGAGAGGAGTTCAGATTCTGGACATGTTTTGAAGGAAATGTTCTCATTTCCTAACGGACGGGGTGTGGCGTGTTAAATAAAGAGAGGAGCCCAGTGGTGAAGAATCCACCTGCCAAAGCAGGAGATGCAGGTTCAATCCCTAGGTCAGGAAGATCCTTGGAGGAAGAAATGGAAAGCCATTCTGATATTTTTGCCTGGGAAATCCCATGGGCAGAGAAGCCTGACAGGCTACAACCCATGAGTCCAAAAGAGTTGGACATAACTGAGAGACTGAGCACAATCACAGAAGCAAGAGGCCAGCAGAGCCATGTGGGTTCTGACAGATGAACAAGCTGGTGCCTATGCCCTGGACTGAGGGCTGTCCTGTTGTTATTCAGTCACTAAGTTTTGTCCAACTCTTTGCGACCCCATGGACTGCAGCATTTTAGGCTTCCCTGTTCTTCACTTTCTCCCACAGTTTGCTCAAACTCATGTCCATTGAGTCGGCAATGCTATCCAACCGTCTCATTTTCTGTTGCCCCCTTCTCCTCCAGCTCTCAATTCTAAATGGAAGGAAGCATTAAGACAGATGAGGAGCATGGCAGCAGCCAGGAATAAGATGGTGTGAGGGAAAAACACATTCCTCTCTGTCTGTCCTTTATCATCATTCTCCTCGACTACCCTACCTCACTCGGACACCAAATGTGTGAGGTTTTTGCATCAAGCAATTCTGTGTCATTGCTGGATGTCCTACAATTTAACTCAGTTATTCCCACAAAACTGCACCCTACTCACTGCCGCCTCCGTCCCCCAGCACATACATGTATTTCAGAAGCAAACTGCAAGTCCAGGTTGTCACCTATCTTCTAAGCAACTGGCTATAGACTGAAGGTTCTCATACCCCTCTCCTGGAGCTCAATTAATTTGTCAGAGTGGCTCACAGAACCCAGGAAAACAGTTCACTTACTAAATTACTGGTTATTAGCAAACAACATAACTCAGGAAGAGCAAGATAGGAAAGAAGCAGAGGATAGGCACGAAGAAAGGGACATGGAGCTTCCACACGCTCTCCAAGCAACCCAGTCTCCCAACATCACCATGTTCCCCAAACTGGAAGCGTTCAAAAACCCTACCTTTTGGTTTTTATGGAGCCTTCATTACATAGACATGATTGATTAAATCACTGGTCATTAGTGACTGATCTCAATCTCCACCTCAGAGATCTGGGGGGTGGGCCTAAAAGTTCCAACCCTCTAATCCTGTGACTCCTTGGCAAAGGATCCCCATTTAGGTCCTTCCAGGAGTTCTCACATTAACATCAACTCAGGTATGGTTGAAAGGGGTTGTCATGATTATCAAAAACACCTTTATCCTTCTTATCATTTAGAAATTCCAAGGATCTTAGGAGCTCTGTGCCAGAAATGGGGATAAAGACCAAATATATTCATCTTTTTATAAATTGCAATATCACAGATGGAGAAAGAGAAGGATATGAGCATAATAAGAGAAGCAGAATAGTGCCATATCTATATTATATTGTACCCTACATGCAGAGCTCAGGAACTTGGGCTTAATTGTACAGGCAGTGAGGAGCTGCTGAAGGATTGCAGGAGGGAAATAACCTGATTGCCCCTGGAGAACAATGTCTTCTAACAGAATGTGGTCTCTGGACAGCAGAGTGATGCTGGTGGTGATTGGGATCGTGAGGCTGCTACAATGGTTCTCTTCATATCTGAACTAAAGTTAGTTTCAGTCAAGAAGCAAAAACTACAGGGTTTGAGAGAGACTTTTCTAGGATGAAATTGACATACCCAATTGAGTTTGGGTTGTAGGCTTGGAGAGGGATGAGTAGTAAAGAAAATAAAATAGGGGTCACAAGACAATGAGATTTAAGACATTAGCAAGCCCAACTAGTTCAATTTTCTTGCTACTTTTTTTTTTTTTAATCCCATCTGGTTCTTCTTATTTTAGAAGTCTTGGAGTTTGAGGGATCTCTCCTGATTCCTGGATTTTACTTAGAGAAATCCTTCACTAAGCATGAAGAAGGTAAGATAATCTATCTCCCTAAGAGGAATGAGAAAGGCCTTTTCATTTGGAATATTTAAAACATGGCATAATTGTTAGGAGGTGAGGAAAGGGAGAGCAGGGCTTAAGGAGGGAAACAACACTCTCCAGAGCTTCCTGCCAAGTGAGAGAAGAATTCTCAGAGCCTCCAAAGGAGGCCAAGATGTTTACCCCTCCTTGCTGAATTCCCCCTGGGAAGGGTTTGCAGTCCAAAGCTTAACCCCTGACAATTCCTGGGTGGGCTTGTCTAGCCTGAGGCAGAAGCCAGTCCTGTTGGCCATACTGAAACAACTTTTTAAAATCCTAAGAGAGAAATTGGATTTGGAGGAGTCTGTTTGACAAGAACTATAAATAATTTTTTTAAATCTAGAGGCAGAGAAAGGGGGAGGGAAAAAAGGATATTTCATATCTGTCCCTACTAAACCAGTAAATAAATACAGAAAGACTCAGATACTTCTCACTCATTGTTTTTAAAGTGTTAGCTGACAAGAGCTAATACAATTAAGGACTACCTACAATCAGCGCTCCTTTTGAATTTAAATGAAGAAATTCTCAATGATAAAGGATCTCTCAAGGCCCAACTGAATCTCCCTTTTAGAGTTGAGCTTCAAGAAAGTGAGTATGTTCAGCCTATTTGTGTGTATGTACCAGTACATCCTAAAGGAGATCAGTCCCAAGTGTTCATTGGAAGGACCTATGCTGAAGCTGAAACTCCAATACTTTGGCCACCTTACGCGAAGAGTTGACTCATTGGAAAAGACCTTGATGCTGGGAGGGATTGGGGGCAGGAGGAGAAGGGGACGACAGAGGTTGAAATGGCTGGATGGCATCACTGACTCGATGGACAGGAGTTTGGGTAAACTCCGGGAGTTGGTGATGGACAGGGAGGCTTGGCATGCTGCGATTCATGGGGTCGCAAAGAGTCGGACATGACTGAGCGACTGAACTGAACTGATGTGTGTGTGTGTGTGTGTGTGTGTGTGTGTGTGTATGTTAGTCACTCAGTCCTGTCCGACTCTTTGTGACCCCATGGACTGTAGCCCGCCAGGCTCCTCTGTCCATGGGATTCTCCAGGCAAGAATACTGGAGTGGGTTGTCATGCCATTCTCCAGGGGCATCTTTGACTCAGTGATCAAACCTATTTCTCCTGCATCTCCTGGATTGCAAGCAAATTCTTTACCTACCTACTCACCATATATATGTATGGGCTTCCCTGGAGGCTCCCTCAGATGGTGAAGACTGAAGTAACAGCACGACCACTCATATACATACATATATATAAATATTCTCAAAGAACATTACCCAAATAGACTGAGCGGTCTACATCATCTTTATTGTCTTCCATTGTCATTATCAACAATCACCGAGCCCATTTTGAAGCTAGGTTGCCTGATTTGCAAGAATTAACTCATTATTATCATACCCATATTGCTGATAAAGAAACTGAGTTTGCAGTAAATTCAGACAACAGCTTAGTGAGATCAACAGTTACTGGGAAGCTGCTAGCAACCAGGGACTGAGCCAGAAGCTTTCAAACATTCAGACGGATATTATTTTCCCCATTTCACAATAAAGTTCAAGGAGCTCTGTACCTTGCCCAAGGTCATCCTGTTTGTAATGCAAATGCCCCAGTTGTCCTTCATTTAAACCAAATACAATTTCTCCCCAAATACGAAGAGAGTGTGGAAGGCCCTGTTTCCTTTCCAATAGATATTTGTTGCGTTTCTTCCCTGTGAATTCAGAGAGGAGGTGAAAACTAGATATGTCCCTGTCTATCCTCTTGATCAAATTAATCATTGAAATCTCATTACCTTTGCCAGCAAATGATCTAAAGATGGGCATATGACTGATTTGCTTCTGGCCTACAAGGTAAAGTTGGAGGTCTGTTGAGGAGGACAATACTCCTGGAATAAAAAACACAAACCTTCAAAAGGACAAGACCTTTGCCAGCCTTCCCTCTGGAAAGCGGAGGAAAGACTTGGAGCTGTGGCAGCCATCTTCTGGTCCTAAAATAACAACCATAGGAGGCAAGTCCCAAAGCCAATAGACAGAAGATAACAGAATAAAGAGACACAACCAATGCCTGTGCCCATTTTGACATTTCTGAGTCACTGCACTAAACTTGGGCTATCTAAGTCTGCTGCTAGGTTTTCTTTGCTCGCTTTTTTGCCATTGAATACTTCCCTAACTAAGGCATAAAGCTGATGGTCTTGCCTGTGGTTGCGGAACAGAGCAAAGATTGTATCCACCAAAGGTAGCTCATCACCCAGGATTTACTTGTACTAATCAATAATTTTCAGCTTTTTGTTGCAGAGTACTTTCTGGTTTAGAGGAATGGCTGAGAAACGATGATATGCCACAGCACTGGTGATAGCTAACTGTGAGTACATTCTAAGGTAAAAGGAAAACAAAAGTAAGCTGCCACCAGGAATCCCTGGTCAAGTACTACATAGGCAATGTTTAGATTAGATTACATCAACATTATGACAAAAAGAACTAATTACACGAATTAGCTTTAGTTGAGTACCTACCCTGTACTCCATGTCATGCTTAGCATTTTATATTTACTATTTGATTTGAATATCACTTTTAGGTGATATATCAATCACTATTTTAAAAGACAAGAAGTAAAGCTTAAAAGTAGTAACTGGTGCAACCACAGATGTCCAGTGGTACAGTCAGGATTTAAATAAAGGTCTTTCTTATCACAAAGGTACCTGGTATCTTTAAAATAAATCAATGAAATGATTGTCACACCAATGGTTGGATGTCTTTTATTGATTGATTACCTGAATAAACTATGAACACCATTGAAAACCAAGTTCATCAAAGTTGTTCAACTAAGGGACCATACCCATGAAGACTGTTGTACATTGCAAGACTGGAATCCTATGGACCATGTTTCCTTTTGATATCCTGTTACCTGGGTCTTGTGTAGTTCAGTTCAAAAAACCATCTCACCTTTGCCTTGAGGATGTAAAATTGACCTACAGATATTCCCTGTCTTCGAGTTGTTTTCAGTCTAGCTGTAGAAACAAATACATGCATAAGTAGCATGCCTGGCACCTTGGAGGTAATCCATAAATACTGCAGGAATAAATAACTGGAATAAATTAATAAATGGGCAAAACAGCTGGCTGACTAGATTTTGTTTTATTTTCAGTAGTTGATTCTCACTGTGTCACCCTTAAGGCTTTGGTAAGTGCCTCACTGCTGCTGCTGCTGCTGCTGCTGCTAAGTTGCTTCAGTTGTGTCTGACCCTGTGCGACCCTATAGATGGCAGCCCACCAGGCTCCCCCTTCCCTGGGATTCTCCAGTCAAGAACACTGGAGTGGGTTGCCATTTCCTTCTCCAATGCATGAAAGTGAAAAGTGAAAGGGAAGTCGCTCAGTCGTGTCAGACTCTTCGAGACCCCATGGCCTGCAGCCTACCAGGCTCCTCCGGCCATGGGATTTTCCAGGCAAGAGTACTGGAGTAGGGTGCCATTGCCTTCTCCGGTCTCACTGCTACAACTAGCTATTTCTCCCTCAATTTGATTTTGCAGTAATAATTGCAAGAAAAAATAGCTCTCAAAAGAAAACACTTTCCTGTCCAAGAACATAGTGCCTGATTGTGTCACTGATATCTCTGCCACATGCACCTCAACCACATGGATGGCAAGAGAGGCCTCAGTGCAATATGTTGTCACTTGGTTTTCATTCAAAAACCATCATAGGGCTGCTGCCCCTTGCTGTTAATGCTTTCAGGGAAACAAATACACAAAGCACTTGAAAAACTACTGTGGGATGATATAATTGTTAGTTAGATAACTGAAAATACCAGTGAAAGAATGAAAACATTTATGATGTGTATTTGACTTGGAATTTTTATTTGAAACTGAACAGGTAAGAAATATAACCAATGAGTCTTTTGGAAATACATCGTCCATGCTCCAGTGGAGGTAGTTTACATTCTCCCTTTGCTTCTTTGATTATATATCCATCTGAGTGAGGTGGTGGAAGTTGAAAGTAGGGAAAAGAGCAGCTTATATACATATTCAAAGGTGATTTGTGTATTAATTGCTTTTATTACACAAACATGTACTAAGCAACCCCCTTCCCCAAGACAAGGTAATGCAATAGTAACTAAAAATCCTGTTCTCACATTGCCAACAGCCTATTCAATATATTCCAGATACTATTCTTTTAACAGGTCCCAAACTCAGCTACATTTTATTTCTAATTCCTAACCCCAAAGTTCTGCCCTAAGTCCAAGCCTCAGTTCATCTTAACAGTGTTCATCTCAATTAAAAGAAATTCTTGTATTTATCTTTTATAGCTTGTCTGTTATCTACTATGTCAAGTCCCTAAGCTTACACATATAAATATAACCTCATATATTTTTCAAAAGTCCACCCTGCCATCCTTGACTATTATCTTGAGAGGCAATGTGACATTGAGGTTAAAAGCTCATAGTCTGGATATAAGTGTGAATTCAAAGTCTGCCTGACCCTATGCTTCAATGGCTGTGTGACCTTCAGAAAATGACTTAACCTCACTGAACTTATGTCCACATCTGTGGAATAGGGATGACAGTGGAATTCACTTTGTTCAGTAGTTGTCTTAGATAGTGCTTGGTATGTGGTAAACTTCCTAAACACATGGTATTTTTTGCAGCAGTAGCAGAGGGAGGAGGTGGGTAAATGCTGTACCTATTGGATAAATGAAAATTTATTATTTCTTACAATAGGAAAATAAGAATTAACTCAGCAGCTCAACAATGTCATAAAAAGTCTAGGTTCTTTCTGCTCTTCCACATGGTCAGATGTTTTGCAACATCTTATCTGAGCATGAAGATAATTAGTGGAAGGAGCTGTCCAGCCCAGTATCTCTTTATAAAAGGAAAGAAACATTTTTCTCAAAAATTCCTAGCAAAATTCTCTTTGCATCCCATTGTTCAGATTATGTCCCGTGATATACCCTTAGTCAGTCACTAGCAAATTAAGTGGACTTTCCACAAATGCCTTAACTAATCAGGATTTATTCCCAAATGGGGGGTGCTTCACTGAGAAGTGGATGCGCAAACACAACTGGAATTTCATTACGGATGAAAGTAAGAATTGGGCTGCTGGGCAGGGTGTTAACAGTGACCACAATAAGTACATAGTTGTAGTTCAGGTCTTCATTGCTTCTTGTATGGATGACCACAATGGACTCTGAACTAGCTGGCTTAACCCTGCTTCCTTTCCTCCCCAATCCATTTTCAATAAAGTTGCCATGTCTTTCTAAAATACACACTTGATGCCTCCTTAAACTTTCACTTGTCTTTCTAAATACATGACAAAATGCAGATTCATCAGCATAACAGTGTAAGTCCCTTATGCACAATACAAGCTTTTATTTCCAGCTTCCTGATGCCTATATTGCTCCATTTACTCAAACACACACAGGCACCTTACACTTTCAGTTACACAAATACAACAGCAACTTCCACAGTTCCAAGCCTTCTACTTGCTTCTCCTTTACTTACAGTAGTGTCCTCTCTATCCGCATCCAGCTGGTTAAATCTCATTTATCCTTCAATAGGCATGTGTGCTCAGTTGTTTCTGACTCTTTGAGACCCCATGGACTGTAACCTTCCAGACTCCTCTGTCCATGGGATTTTTCCAGGCAAGAATACTGGAGTAGGTTGCCATTTCTTCCTCCAGGGGAATCTTCCTGACCCAGGGATTGCACCTGCATTTCCTGCATCTCCTGCATTGGCAGCCAGATTCTCTACCACTGAACCTCCTGGGAAGCCCCATCCTTCGACATACTTCTTACTGTTACCTCCACTCTGAAGCCACAGGTTGAATTTGTCACTTACTCTAGGCATCCCGGCATCACAATATGTCCAGAAAAGAGAATGAAGAATACTCCCTTGGAGAAAATGACCTCAGAAAGAAAAACACCTATCATTGTAAGCTTTTTGTCATTATTCGAATTCTAAAAATATGGTCGTGATATATTAAATATCATTACATATATATATATTTTTTTATTTTAATTTAATGTATAAATAATATTAAATATCTATTTGAAGGTAAATTCATATCAAAATAAACAATACATATGAGAATGATACCACCCACCTAGTAACATTTTTATAAGGGTTATATAAGTTAATAGGTACAAAAAACACAGCCTAATGCTGACAAAAAGTGTTTTATACCTTGACATCACTTTACAGCTATTTGCAAAGGAGAAAAGGAAAGATATAAGCATCCGAATGCAGAGTTCCAAAGAATAGCAAGAAGAGATAAGAAAGCCTTCCTCAGCGATCAATGCAAAGAAATACAGGAGAACAACAGACTGGGAAAGACTAGAGATCTCTTCAAGAAAATTAGAGATACCAAGGGAACATTGCATGCAAAGATGGGCTCGATAAAGGACAGAAATGGTATGGATCTAACAGAAGCAGAAGATATTAAGAAGAGGTGACAAAAACACACAGAGGAACTGTACAAAAAAGATCTTCATGACCAAGATAATCACGATGGTGTGATAACTCACCTAGAGCCAGACATCCTGAAATGTGAAGTCAAGTGGGCCTTAGAAAACATCACTAAAAACAAAGCTAGTGGAGGTGATGGCATTCCAGTTGAGCTATTTCAAATCCTGAAAGATGATGTTGTGAAAGTGCTGCACTCAATATGCCAGCAAATTTGGAAAATGCAGCAGTGGCCACAGGACTGGAAAAGGTCCGTTTTCATTCCAATCCCAAAGAAAGGCAATGCCAAAGAATGTTCAAACTACTGCACAATTGTACTCATCTCACACACTAGTAAAGTAATGCTCAAAATTCTCCAAGCCAGGCTTCAGCAGTATGTGAACCGTGAACTTCCTGATATTCAAGCTGGTTTTAGAAAAGGCAGAGGAACCAGAGATCAAATTGCTAACATCCACTGGATCATGGAAAAAGCAAGAGAGTTCCAGAAAAGCATCTATTTCTGCTTTATTGACTATGCCAAAGCCTTTGACTGTGTGGATCACAATAAACTGTGGAAAATTCTGAAAGAGATGAGAATACCAGACCACCTGACTTGCCTCTTGAGAAACCTATATGCAGGTCAGGAAACAACAGTTAGAACTGGACATGGAACAACAGACTGGTTCCAAATAGGAAAAGGAGTACGTCAAGGCTGTATATTGTCACCCTGCTTATTTAACTTATATGCAGAGTACATCATGAGAAACACTGGACTGGAAGAAGCACAAGCTGGAATCAAGATTGCCAGGAAAAGTATCAATAACCTCGGATATGCAGATGACACTACCCTTATGGCAGAAAGTGAAGAGGAACTCAAAAGCCTCTTGATGAAAGTGAAAGACGAGAGTGAAAAAATTGGCTTAAAGCTCAACATTCAGAAAACGAAGATCATGGTATCTGGTCACATCACTTCATGGCAAATAGATGGGGAAACAGTGGAAACAGTATCAGACTTTATTTTTGGGGGGCTCCAAAATCACTGCAGATGGTGACTGCAGCTGTGAAATTAAAAGACGCTTACTCCTTGGAGGGAAAGTTATGACCAACCTAGATAGCATATTCAAAAGCAGAGACATTACTTTGCCAACAAAGGTTCATCTAGTCAAGGCTATGGTTTTTCCAGTGGTCATGTATGGATGTGAGAGTTGGACTGTAAAGAAAGCTGAGCACCAAAGAATTGATGCTTTTGAATTGTGGTGTTGGAGAAGACTCTTGGACTACAAGGAGATGCTCAGTTGGACAGCAAGTAGGTGCTCAGGTGAGCACCAAAGAATTGATGCTTTTGAACAGTGGTGTTGGAAAAGACTCTTGGACTGCAAGGAGATGCAACCAGTCCATGCTAAAGGAGATCAGTCCTAGGTGTTCTTTGGAAGGAATGAGGCTAAAGCTGAAACTCCAATACTTTGGCCACCTCATGCGAAGAGTTGACTCATTGGAAAAGACTCTGATGCTGGGAGGGATTGGGGGCAGGAGGAAAAGGGGACGACAGAGGATGAGATGGCTGGATGGCATCACCGACTCAATGAATGTGAGTTTGAGTGAACTCTGGGAGTTGGTGATGGACAGGGAGGCCTGGCATGCTGCAATTCATGAGGTTGCAAAGAGTCAGACACGACTGAGCAACTGGACTGAACTGAACTGACTCACTTTACAACCTCATCCTTCACTTTTTCATTCATGAAACAAATGACTCAGCAATAAAGAGTCTGCCTGCAGTGCAAGAGACACAGGAGACTAGTTTGATCCCTGGGTCAGGAGCATCCCCTAGAAGAGGAAATGGCAACCCACTCAAATATTCTTGCCTGGAAAAAAATCCAATAGGCAGAGGAGCCTGGCAGGCTACAGTCCATGGAGTTGCAAAGAATCAGACACGACAGAGAGACTAAACATGCACAAATGCCAGATGCTATGCTAGGATCACATGAACATGTGAGGCAGAATTACAGTCCAGTGAAAAAGATGGGGTA
This sequence comes from Bos mutus, assembly GCF_027580195.1. Lineage (NCBI taxonomy): Eukaryota > Metazoa > Chordata > Mammalia > Artiodactyla > Bovidae > Bos > Bos mutus. Next base: position 64,745,679 of record NC_091627.1, read on the forward strand.
AATTAGAATCATTAGACTGCTTCCCAAAGGTTGAGTGTATGCAATTGTAGATGAGATTTTAAATTGCTGCATGTATGTTACAGGACAGAAAAGCTTACACATAATTTCTATATTTTGCCACACCCAATTTCCTAACATGAGATTAGTGCAATGCTTGTTGTGGGTGCTGACAATCTAAAGACACATGGGATTCAACCGTGGGATATATTTTCCAATTTTATTAATGAATACAGATTTAAAGCTATAGTAGTTAACTTATTTCTTGAGGCCATGTTAATTTATGAAGACAAATGTGGGTAAAGAATCTGCCTGCAATGCAGGAGATTAGAGTTTAATCCTTGGGTGGGGAAGATCCCCCTGGAGAATGAGATGGCAACCTACTCCAGTATTCTTGCTTGGAGGATCCCATGGACAGAGGAGCCTGGTGGGCCACAGTCGTGGGACATAAAGAGTCAGACACGACTGAGCAATTAAACCACCACATGAGACACATATGAGACATATATATATGAATATATATATATATATATCCCAGTTACTAGCCCACAGAAATATGCATTTTCAATTATAAATCTGTTAAAATCCTAACACTTTCTGAATGAGAAAACAGCCTCTGAATGGATAATTCAGTAAGTTGAATAGAATTTATTGAGCTTTTTAAAGACAGTTTCTATTTTTTAATACTATTTGATGATTAATGATACATTGATTAAGAATTAACAGCTATCTTGTTTATACAATTCATTTAAAGGGCTGTTAAGCCCCAAGCTATTATTTAAAAAATTATCTAGGCTCAGTTCAGCATTCATTACACTAAACATCTTAGCCAATGGAAGTCCAAAAAAGTAAATACCACTTCATCAACAAAACATGGAAATGCTAATTGACAGCTGGCAGAGTCCAATCAGCTACCTCCGCAGAAAACTGACAACTTTTGTAGTATCTGTTACATTTTGCTAGTCAACCCTGCTTCTTTTGTTTGCTCTCTGGAAAAGAGAACAGAAGAAGAGATAGTAGGTGAGCCTGCAAAACAAACAGAAAATGCTTAGGGTGTGCATATGTGGTCTCAGTTTGTAGGAAACAAAGGCTATAGCTATTTCTTCTACTTACCCTAAAATTTTTGTGGGAGAAGTGTGAAATCTACTCAAGTGGAGGGGTCTAAATCTGGATGTTCTGATGCCAGGTATTCAGATTTTTAACAAATAAAGCTGATGTGGAAGGTAGAGGAATCTGAATAATTTGTATGGGAAAAGTTACTACAAAATCCTGGCTTTATTATTTTGCATTTATATAAGCAGCTGTGTGGGAATTTAGTAATCTCATCCAAATATTCTTTTTTTTTTTTTGAATGGCCCAAAGATTTTTTATTGCTTTTCTACTATTTTAATCTCTGATTAGTTCAGCTGATCATTGAAAATGCTCACCTAGCGGAAAGCACAAGAAAGTAAAATTGCTTTTTAGATTTAGGATTTCCTTTGTTTCACACCCATCCAAGTTCTATAGTTAGTTAAAACCTTTCCACCCTAGCCCACCCCTCTCATCATCCCACCACTCCCCACCCCTTACACACATAGGAAAAGTAGCAAAGGAAAGGAGAGAGAACAGAAGAAAGAATTAGACAGAGAGGGGAAAAGACCAGTTATTTAATGTGTTTGCCTACATGGCATTCTACCTTTGAACCTTCCAAATGCAACTTCATACATTGTCTTTTGACATTATGCAGTTGGGAATCCTGAAAGCTCTCAGTTTAGACAACTAAATTATTGCTTGTCAATTTAGCTTGGGATGAAAGACAGGTGTTTTGTTTCACAGTTAAACTCCATTTAGAGCTTACATTGGCTCTAAATCCAATCTCAGCTTCTTGTTGTGGACTGGCATTGAAGTGTATCACAGTAGGAATTATTAGTTGGGGCCCCAACAGTAGTCAATCCTCGTAAGATCCTCCACCTTGATTCCTCTGGATAGGCACGCCTAACACCGTCAAAAAGCAATCGAGATAAAAACTCCTTCAAGCTCCAATATTAGAGCTCTTGCTGATATTTCATGATCATTTTGCCTCCAACAAAGAACTAAGCTGAGCAAAGTTGAAAATCCTTATTAGCCATTTTAGATAATGATGTAGTACTATATGGGTCTTTAGTAAATATTTGTTAGGATGGTGTTTTAGTTTATTGAACAGTTATCTATTTTTATACTTCCAATTCAGTGAAATAATGTAGTGAATTTTCTCTTAACAGGACATTTTCCATGAGAACATATGCATTTGTTATTCTGATTGAAGAGCTTAGTGCAAAAGGACCAATAAAGTGGCTAAAATTATCTCACTATGAGTTGAAAAATAAAGTCTTTCTATAAGCTTCATTTCTCTACACTTCTCCACCCTGCTTTGATTTTCAACATTTCTAGTATCATCTATTCTAAATTCTGAAGGTGTTCAGAAGGCTGAATGCCAAAGAATTGATATTTTTGAGCTGTGGTGTTGGAGAACTCTTGAGAGTTCCTTGGACTGCAAGGAGATCAAACCAGTCAATCCTAAAGGAAATCAATCCTGAATTTCATTAGAAGGACTGATGCTGAACTCCAATACTTTGGCCACCTGGTGCAAAGAGCCAATTCATTAGAAAAGATCCTGATGCTGGGAAAGATTGAAGGCAGGAGGAGAAGGGGACAATAGAGGATGAGATGGTTGGATGGCATCACTGACTCAATGGATATGAGTTTGAGCAAGCTCCGGGAGATGGTGAAGGACGGGGAACCCTGGCGTGCTGCAGTCCATGGGGTCGCAAAGAGTCAGACATGACTGAATGACTGAACAACAACATTCTAATCTATGTGATAATGAAAACCAATCTTTCATACCTATTACCAAAATAAAAGAGAACTCTCAGAAAATCTAAAGAAACCAAGCCATACTTCTAGGAAAATTTTACACTGTGCTTTCTACAGTGGAAAGTGACTGGTGGATTTGTCATTTATCATGAGTGGGACTAGCATATACATAGATCTGATAATACTTAGTAATTAATAGCAATTCAATATGTTTTTAAGGTAATGAAGGATTAAGGTGAAAGCAGCTTTAGTTCAATATATATCCCAACTATTTTAAAGATAATTAGTTAAGTAACTTACTCAAGATCAAAAGATGAAACTGCTGCTACTGCTGCTAAGTCGCTTCAGTCGTGTCCGACTCTGTGCGACCCCATAGACGGCAGCCCACCAGGCTCCCCTGTCCCTGGGATTCTCCAGGCAATAACACTGGAGTGGGTTGCCATTTCCTTCTCCAATGCATGAAAGTGAAAAGTGAAAGTGAAGTCGCTCAGCCGTGTCTGACTCTTAGCGACCCCATGGACTGTAGCCCACCAGGCTCCTCCATCCATGGGATTTTCCAGGCAAGAGTACTGGAGTGGGGTGCCATTGCCTTCTCCTAAAGATGAAACTAGTTCATGACAAAAACAGAATTAGATCCAGGTATTCTGTTTGAAAAATTTGTTCTCATTCTACCATGTATTGCTAATCTTGCTCACAGCACCAACTGTCTCACTGTATCTCACTGTGCACTCTGTTCACTGAACCCATGGTAGGCAAGGTGCTGAACTAAGAGCCTGGAAGGAAATGCAAGGAGCCATAGGAACTGCAGACACATTTATTCTCTTCTGGCTAGCACAGCAGCCATAGCAGCAGACATAATGTACATGCACACAACCCTTCCTGGCTTTTCCAAGTGAAGCTTATACAGGCATACTGTACAAAGTAACCCGCAACCAAACAAGTACCTCATGATGCACATGCACAGAGCTATAAGTAATCTCAGCTGTTACATAACCATGCAAAGTCATTGTTTACAAAACATGGCTTGAGAGGGTGTGAGAGCATGGAGTGAGAGCCTGACTGGTGCCATCATGTTAATTTGTTAATTTCCCCACACACTGTATTGTCTTGAAGTTTTTACACATATTATTTAGATCTCTTTCTGGGGGTCTGATGAGTCTTTTATGATTAAATCCTGGATCCTTTAACTTAGAGAATAGTATAACTACATATTTATCATGTGGTCTCCATTCAACTTTGAATGTAGTAATTACTTCTATCTTTCCTGAAAAGGCTTACATTAGAATGATGTTTCAGTGCAAAAGTTCTACGTGAGCTTTAATAAATTAATACATTTCTTTCAATGAGTTTGTAAAATATCTTGAAGATAAAAGCACTACCTTATTTATTATCAGTCTTTCATGGCCTAACACAATACCTTGTCCATAAAGAGGTACTAATGGATAATTGTTGAATTTCTAATTAGATGTGTTTGGTTCAGGTTCTTAGTCCTGTAGAATCTGAAATGCATTTGACTAGTTATAAACTATATCAACTTCTTTGAGCTAAATTTGCTACTAACCAATCAAACTGTTAAGAATCTATCTGTGCCTTAATGTCCAGCTGGGAGTATGGTATTCAGATAGAAGCATGACCTAACCAAATATGTTTGATTTGGCTATAGAGTGTGTAGTGGGGGAGATGTAATTAAGAAGAATAGTTTGAATTATCTTGAACTCTCAAAAATTCTCCTCATTAAAATAGACAAAATGTCTGACTTCAGTCTTTAAAATAAATGACCAAGTATGGTTTTCACGTGTCAAGTGGAAATACCAATACAAGACTATTGTGAAAAATCAAAGAAGATTAGAGGTGATGGTAATAAAACTGTCAAAAGCATTATGTAAACAGAATGACATCGGGAGTAGTAATCGTAACTAAAACAAAAATAGTAAGCCTGAAGTTTACTAAGTATTCTGGGGTTTAAGAAAGAATCTTGGGTCATTTATTAACAAACAAATAGAAAGAGTTCTTCAGGTTTTAGGGCCAGTAACTCAAGACCCAAAACACTCAGTAATTGACAACCAAGGGTATCCTTACTAGCCTTTCGTTCGGTCTATAAAAAAGAACTTCATTCAAATGCATGATTGACAATGAAATGGAAGTTTCACCACATTGTCCTATTGTTGACCTCAAAGCTGACCTCCAGATCACCCCTCATTCAAAATGTTAACGGACTCACTGGATGCAGTTTCCAGCTGAATTCAGCTGAGTTTTCTAAAGAGAGAGCTGGAGTATTGTATTTTCAGTGGTTGCTTTTTAATTGTGTGATTGAGGACTCCTGTGGCATGGTTAACTTTGATGATATCATCAGTTTATCAGTCTGCTGCCAAGATGTACTTCATCCTTCATTTTCCAGGTAGTTCCTAAACTATTAGGAACAAGCTATCTACTTTTGATTTAATTGCAAAAGATAGTATTATTGGTCTGTTCTGCAAGTGACCTCTAAATGAATTTTAGAATTTATCTAAAGAGTAAGTTAAGAGGTTAGAATTAGAACCCAAATAGAGGGTGTGGTATGGTTGAAATTTTTTAGCCTAAACTTTTGTTTTGTTGAGGGCATATCAATTAAATACTGAAGGGATTAGCTGTTGGAAGGAATCAGCCAATCAGGTCTAAAAACTGTAAAGTACATGGTCAACCAAATTGTTTGCTTTTGATAATTTGTTTAACCAAATGTTTTCTTTGCCTTTTTAAAAAATGTGATGGCTATAGGATTACACAAGCACAATGTAAAATATCTAATTTATTAAGCAGTTCAGTCAAAGTTATTCCATGGAATTATATATGCCAGTTGACTTCCTGCCTTTTTACCATAAACATTTAAGTCCCCACGGTTTTGTGAGATCCCTGAAATCACGTGGACTAGTAGGATTCAAAAGATTAAATAAAGTTTACATATATTTATACTACTATTTTTGTGTCTACAAATATATCTTAATTTTTTTCAATTCAAGTATAGTTAATTTACAATGTTATATTAGTTTCAATTATATAGAAAAGTCGTGTGTGTGTGTATGTGTGTGTGTGCTTAGTAGCTTAAATGTCTGGCTTTTTTGCAACCCTATGGGATTTTTCCCAGCAAGAATACTGGAATGGTTTGCCATTTCGTCCTCCAAGAAATCTTCCAGACCCAGGGATCTAACCTTGTCTACTGCATGGGCAGGCTGGTTCTTTACCACTGAGCCACCAGGTCCTTGGTTGTCATCTATTTTATATATACTAGTGTATATATGCTAATCCCACCTCCTAACGTATCCCTTTCTCCCATTCATCTTTGCTAAAGCAAAGTTTGTTTTCTGTGTCTGAGTCTGTTTATGTTTGTAAATTAGTTTATTTAAATTAAATTTAAATGTGTGATTTCACTATTCATTTTCTCACACATGTATAACTGTTTTCATGCAAAATGGCCTGTGACTTTTTTGACATGAAAGAAGGTAAAAAAACACACTGGTCATAGCAAATACCTTCTTCCAACAACTTAAGAGAAAACTCTATACATGGCCATCACCAGATGGAAAATACCAAAATGACATTGATTATATTCTTTGCAGCCAAAGATGGACAAGCTATAAACAGTCAGCAAAAATAAGACCAGGAGCTGACTGTGCCTCAGATCATGAACTCCTTATTGCCAAATTCAGACTTAAATTGAAGAAAGTAGGGAAAACCACTAGACCTTTCAAGTATGACCTAAATCAAATCTCTTGCGATTATACAGTGGAAGTGACAAATAGATTCACAGGATTAGATCTGATAGACAGAGTGCATGAAGAACTATGGATGGAGGTTTGTGACATTGTATAGGAGGCACTGATCAAGACCATCCCCAAGAAAAAGAAATGCAGAAAGGCAAAATGGCTGTCTGAGGAGGCCTTACAAATAGCTGAGAATAGTAGAGAAGTTAAAGGAAAAGAGAAAAGGAAAGATGTACCCATTGGAATGCAGAGTTCCGAAGAAAAGTATGGAGAGATAAGAAAGCCTTCCTCAGTGACCAGTGTAAAGAATTGGAGGAAAACAATAGGATAGGAAGACTAGAGATCTCTTCAAGAAAATTAGAGATACCAAGGAACATTTCATGCAAAGATGGACACAATAAAGGACAGAAATTGTATGGACCTAACAGAAGCAGAAGCTATTAAGAAGATGTGGCAAAAATACACAGAAAAACTATACAAAAAAGATCTTCATGACCCAGATAAGCACAATGGTGTGATCACTCACCTAGAGTCAGACATGCTGCATGTGGTCAAGAGGGCCTTAGGAAGCATCACTATGAACAAACAAAGCTAGTGGAAGTAATGGAATTCCAGTTGAACTATTTCAAATCCTAAAAGGTGATGTCATTAAAGTGCTGCAGTCAATACACTGGCAAATTTAGAAAACGCAGCAGTGGCCACAGGACTGGAAAAGGTCAGTTTTCATTCCAATCCAAAAGAAAGGCAATGCCAAAGAATGTTGGCATTCAAACTACCTCACAATGGCACTCATCTCACACACTAGCAAGTAATGCTCAAAATTCTCCAAGCCAGGCTTCAATAGTACATGAACCGTGAACTTTAAGATGTTAAAATTGGATTTAGAAAAGGCAGAGAACCAGAGATCAAATTGCCAACATCCGTTGGATCATCAAAAAAGCAAGAGAATACCAGAAAAATATCTACTTCTCCTTTATTGACTATGTCAAAGCCTTTGACTGTGTGGATCACAACAAACTATGGACAATTCTTAAAGAGATGAGAATACCAGACTACTTTACCTCTCTCCTGAGAAATCTGTGTACAGGTCAAGAAGCAACAGTTAGAACTGGACAAGGAACAACAGACTGGTTCCAGATTGGGAAAGGAGAATGTCAAGACTGTATATTGTCACCCTGCTTATTTAAACTAAATACAGTGTATGTCATGCAAAATGCTGGGCTAGATGAAGCAGAAGCTGGAATCAAGATTTCTGGGAGAAATATCAATAATATCAACAAGTAGATGATGCCATCCTTATGGCAGAAAGTGAAGAAGAACTAAAGAACCTCTTGATGAAAGTGAAAGAAGAGAGTGAAAAAGTTGGCTTAAAACTCAACATTCAGAAAACTAAGATCATGGCATCCAGTCCCATCGCTTCATGGATTGGGTAACAATGGAAACAGTGAGAGAGTTTATTTTGGGGGGCTCCAAAATCACCACAGATGGTGACTGCAGCCATGAAATTGAAAGACATTTGCTCCTTGGAAGAAAAGCTATTACCAACCTAGACAGCATATTACAAAGCAGAGACATTACTTTGCCAACAAAGGTCTGTCTAGTCAAAGCTATGGTTTTTCCAGTAGTCATGTATGGATGTGAGAGTTGGACTGTAAAGAAAGCTGAGTACTGAAGAACTGATGCTTTTGAACTGTGATGTTGAAGAAGACTCTTGAGAGTCCCTTGGACCGCAAGGAGATAAAACCTGTCAATCCTAAAGGAAATCAGTCCTGAATATTCATTGGAAGGACTGATGCTGAAGCTGAAACTCCAATCCTTTGGCCACTTGATGCAAAGAACTGACTCCTTGGAAAAGACCCTGATGCTGGGAAAGACTGAAGGCAGGAGAAGAAGGGAATGACAGAGGATGAGATGGTTGGATGGCATCACTGACTCGATGGACATGAGTTTGAGTAAGCTCCGGGAGTTGGTGATGGACAGGGAAGCCTGGTATGCTACAGTACATGGGACCACAAAGAATCAGACACGATTGAGTGTCTGAACTGAACTGAACTGAAAGGAGGTATTCTTTTTGTTCAAAAACATTGGAAAAATAGCTTTAATCAAATAACAATCTTCTTTTAGTCTTTAGTCACTACTTCATAAATTAAGTACGTATCTGACTGCCTTCCACAGGAAATTCTCTGCCAAATAGTCACTTTGGGGACTTTATAAACATAAAACTTTTTTTTTTTTTTCTCTTTGACCTATAAGCCTTGACACATCTGAGCTATCTCTTAATTATCTTTAGGAAATGCAGACATTTGTTAGGTATCCTGATCATGCTTCTGTGATCATGGGGCACTTATGTGTGAATGGAAAGTTCTATCAATTTAACAAATGTCAAAGTCGTAACAATGTTATTTTTATAACATAAAAATAAAGCTTAAGCTTTTGTATTCACCAGTTTTCAGAAGAAAAAGTCTAAATTCATTGAAATACTATTTAAATTTTATCATAATTTGGTCTCAATCCTTCTCTACCTTATATACTAGAGTTGGTGCTGGTGAACTTTGTCAACAAAGGGCTGGATAGTAAATATTTGGGGCTTGTGGATCATACAGTCATGCAGCTACCATCTCACTCCGCTGGGTGGAGCAAAGGCATCCATAGACAACATGAAATAAATGTTGTTGTTATGTTGAGTTGCTGTGTTCCAATAGAATTTCATTCATACAAACTGAAACTTCAATGTCACATAATTTTCACACATCATGAAACAGGGTTCTTTTGATTTTTTTTCAACTTTTAAAAAATGTTAAGAACATTCTTACCTCATGGACTGTACAAAAATATATGGGGATCTAGATTTGGCTAGAGGACTGTAGTTTGCAGTTTCTACACCAGAGCCCTGGCATAGTTAGTATTTTTTCTTGAACATGCCCTGAGGTTCTGTGCTTCATACTTCTCCTTATAGAATTTTTCTATCCCATGTTTTCCTTTTTTATTTTCCTTTTTCAGTCACTAAGTTGTGTCCAACTCTTTGTGACCCCATGGATTGCAGTATTCCAGGCTCCTCTGTCCTCCACTATCACCCAGAGTTTGCTCAAATTCATGTCGTTCGAGTCAGTGATGTTATGTGACCATCTCACCCTCTGCTACCTGCTTCTCCTTTTGCCTTCAATCTTTCCCAGCATCAGGGTCTTTCCCAATGAGTTGGCTCTTCACATCAAGTGGCCAAAGTATTGAAGCTTCAGCCTCAGCATCAGTCCTTCCAATGAATATTCAGGACTGATTTCCTTTAGGATGGACTGGTTTGTTCCTACAGTCCAAGGGACTCTCAAGGTCCTTCTCTAGCACTGCAATTCAAAAGCATCAATTCTTTGGTAGTCTGCCTTCTTTACAGTCCAACTCTCACATCCATACATAACTACTGAAAAAACCATAACTTTGACTGTTTACCTTTGTCTGCAAAGTGATGTCTCTGGTTTTGAATACACTGTCTAGTTTTGTCACAGCTTTCCTTCCAAGGAGCAAGTGTCTTTTGATTTCATGGCTGCAGTCATCGTCCACAGTGATTTTGGAGCCCAAGAAAATAAAATCTGTCACTATTTTCACTTTTTTCCCTTCTATTTCCCATGAAGTGATGGAACTTAATGACATGATCTTAGTTTTTTCTAATGTTGAGTTTCTTTGCCTAACCAAACATTATTCATGTGAAACTGAGGTCAAATGGCACCATCTCTGAGAAGCTTTACATGATTATAAGTCAACCTTCCACGCCAAATCAAATTCCTATTCCACTGGATTCCAATAGTACTTTGCACATTCTTGTTACAAGAACAGTGCAAAAAACAAACAAACAAACAAAAAACTTAGAAGGCAGCTGTTAAATATTTCTTGAATAAATCAATAAATGAATAAATGATTGGTAGAGATACAAATTAATAACTTGTCACAGAATTGTTCACTGTGCTATTTCCATAGACTGAATGTTTACTCCATATGGGCAGCTACTTGTCCTCTTCTTTCTACCTCCAGGGTCTGGAAGTTGTTTGGCATGTGATCATATATTAGTACCTTTTTGTTGAATTAATGTTTCAAGGGAATATCTCAGAGATACACCTATGGAGAATGGATTTTATTTTTCATGGATAGTCTTACATTTCTGGGTTGAAATAGTTCTGATTCTTTAGAAAATTGCCTGACCTAGACCCCTAAAGCTAAGTTAGGAGTTACAAACATCCACTTTCCTGTCATTGCTTGTAGACACATGCTTGTTTATGTTTGGCTAATTAAAATTAATCACCCCAGTTCTCCCTTCCCTTCAAGGTTATTACTTCCCATTAACTTCAATGAAGCTTGTTTGACTTCAGTGGAAGTTTTTACCTGCATAGGGACAGTAAGGAATCAGGACAAATATCTTTAAGGCTGTCATTTGTCACAATGAACAAAAGAAATACAGATCCTTAGGCATGAGACGCCGTAGCACACTTCACGCGCCTCTCTTAATTCTATCCTTGCTGACAACCCATGACTGCCACATAAAAGGAAGCAGCAGAATTATAATTGAATGCTTCTGAAATATCAGAGACAGAACCTCTGAAAAGGAGGCTCACAAACTTATTCTTTGGCAAGGTTAGTGATTTGAGTACCTACAAACGGCCAGAATGCCGTTGACGGCATTTCCAATGCAGAGTATATGCATTCACTTTGAGCCAGTGTTGAATACAAAAGCATGGTAGCTTAACTTTATTCCACTAGCACATGGTTCTTTGACAACCCTCCACTATTCAGAAAACTCCAGAGAAACAGAAAGTTAAAGAGGGAAAGAGGCATCTGAGCCGTCACAGCAATATCATAGCATCCCTTCTTTACAAGTCGAGCACTTTCTTCATCATATATTTCACATAGAGAAAGGCAAAATAAGGTGCCAGCAAGTTGACAAGTTCCAAAAGTTTTAAGGTTCTCTAGATATCAAAATGTAAGTCAAGCTAGGCTTTTTGTTTCTAAAGGCCACTAAGTTGATTAATTATCATAGGAACAGCTTGGCATCCCACCAGAGATGACTGTTTCAGAATCCCCATCATACAGTCATAATTATACCATACAGCAACCACTTCGACTGAATTTTTATAACTTCTTTATAGGACTGTTTGCCAATATTAAGTGATAGTGTGAGTGTGTGTGTGTGTGTGTGTCTGTGTGTGTCTGTGTGTCTGTGTCTGTGTATAATCTCCCCAGCTTTAAGACTTAACATTCAGTTCCTTTTTGACATTCTTCTCTCTTTGGAGTTAAATAGAATTGTTAGCTGTATACCCTGGGATGAATACACAGCAGGGCAACCCACATCCACTCAGATGGAGACAAGGGTATAAGGAAAAATTGATATTTATTGAATTCCAATTCCTGCAGCTGGGGCTTTATGTATGTTATCTCATTTAAATGTCCTAAATTGTTCATAAAGAAGTTGTTATTATTAGAATTAGAATTCATATTTGTAATTTATAGTTAAAATTTTAATTATAAATAGAAGTGTTCCCTAAATTTCATTCATCCTCTGCTTTCCTGGCTAATTTGTTTCTCCCCATCTAAACAAAATATTTCCTCACACCTGAAATTTCATCATTAAGTCATCCCTTTAGTTTCAGACACTCTCTGCAAAAGTCTTTTATTAAAGTATACTTTACCTGGGTCAGACAAAACACTAAGACACTACGATGCACTGAAACTTTGACAAAAATCAAGTAGAAGATTAAAACAGTGGTGCCTTTTGGAGAACAAAAGATAAATGGGGCTCTGGAAGAAAGCTAGATCTTAGATGTAGAAACAAGGAACCGTGAGGTGCATGGAATTCTAGCCTATGCAGTGTCGTGCGCTTATGCCCTGTTTCACAGTGACTGGGGACTGCCTGCATAACAAGCATTCTGGTTAAGGGGTGCACCAAAACCAAATTCCACCACCTTCACAGTTCTGATGAGGGTGTAGAGTGATGCAGTGAACAAAAAAAAACCCTTCTCTCTCTTTTCCACCCCTCAACCAGGAGGTCCTTTACCTTCTTTGATGCTGGCTTTCCAGTGGAGCAACAGATAAATACAGTGTGGGCTTCAAGGCAGGTGAGTGCTCAGTAGCTCAATCGTGTGCAACTCTTCAGGACCCCATGGACTGTAGCACACAAGGATCCTCTATCCATGGGATTTCCCAGGCAAGAATACTGGAGTGGGTTGCCACTTCCTTCTCCAGGGAATCTTCCCAACCCAGGGATTGAACCCACGTCTCCTGCTGAGCCACCAGTGAAGCCTGTCAATCACCATAATCGATCCTAAAGCCTGAAGCTGGATTTGGATGGGAGGCTGAGCCAATCTTTCAGTTAGCAAAGGAGAAATTTCTATTGGCAGAGGTTTTGAGTTCCATTTCTCAGATCCAGAGAGTGTTCTCTGAAGAGTTTGTTTCTTATTGTTTTAACTTCTGTTTATTTTCCTCATAGCATAGTATAGCATATCTCCTCTTAACCTCTTCTGCCTCTGATGCCCATGGAAGTGTAGTAGAATCCACTGCATATGCATCCATGTAATTCTCTATATATAGGTTATCTCCTCCGATCCAAAAGCAAATATATTATTTTACACAGTGTTTCCCAAACTGTACTGATGAAAAGTGCTGTGTATGTGTTAGTTGCTCAGTCATGTCCGACTCTTTGCAACCCCATGGACTGTAGCCTGCTAAGCTCCTCTGTCCGTGGGATTTTCCAGGCAAGAATACCAGAGTGGATTGCCATTTTCTTCTTCAGGGTATCTTCCTGACCCAGAAATTGAACCCGGTCTCCACATTGCAGGCAGACTCTTTACAGTCTGATTCACCAGGGAAGTTGATGAAAAGTGTTACCTAGGGTAATTGTTAATAATACAGATCCCTGGGCTCTAGAGCCCACCACTACTAAGAGAGGCCTGACAGTTTCTGCATATGTGACATATAGATGATTTTCACCCTCTGCTCCTCTTTCATTTCCTGCCCAGGGAGGGCACACACTCAATAAAATGTCATGGACTGAATAAGTCTCTTAGGTATTGTAACACCAAATGGCCAGTCTATTCCTCCAACCTCCATCTGAGTAGTCCTCAAAGTCTGCTGACCTTAACCCTTAAGAATCATGAGTGCCCTCCTCTCCTTTCTCGTTCTGTTCTCCTAATTGAGGTGCTCTTCATCTCTTCCCTGAAGGAAGTACAAATCTTCTTAATTCACCTTCTTCCCTGGCCTCTCCATGGTTATCTAACCTATAAAGTTTTATCAGCATATTTAGGAAACAGGGATCACTCCATTGCTTGAAAATCTTTCAACAATCCACTCTTCTTCCTTTGAACCTCAAATAGACTTCCTAATGTCAAGATCCTAGTATTAAATAGCTCCCTAAAACTAATAGAGATATAATTTGTACTCAAAGTTCTTCAAAACCTGGCCTCAACCTAACATTTCCCGTTGACTTCTAGTCTCTGTCTGCATCTACTTCAGTGCCTCCAATAAGCCCTTTCACAAGCCCATACCTGACTTCCTGACTTTCTTTCAACAACTAGGCCCTTCATATTTCTGTTTTTTTTTTTTTTGCTAAGGCTGTTGCCTCTCCTTTCTATACCCATTTCTCCCTCCCTTTTCCTGCTCTAGCCAAGGAGAAAATTCCATTCCAGTCACAGGGTGATTTCCTCACATTTTTGCTGATCTCTCTCTGGCCATTTTAGCAGGTTTCAGTTCAGTTCGGTTCAGTTCAGTCACTCAGTTGTGTCCGACTCTTTAAGACCCCATGAACGGCAGCACACCAGGCCTCCTTGTCCTTCACAAACTCCCGGAGTTCACCCAAACCCATGTCCATCAAGTCAATGATGCCATCCCACCATCTCATCCTCTGATGTCCTCTTCTCCTCCTTGCCCTCAATCTTTCCCAGCTTCATGGTCTTTTCCAATGAGTCAGCTCTTCACATCAGGTGGCCAAAGTATTGGAGTTTCAGCTTCAACATCAGTCCTTCCAATGAACACCCAGGACTGATCTCCTTTAGGATGGACTGTTTGGATCTCCTTGCAGTCCAAGGGACTCTCAAGAGTCTTCTCCAAAACCACAGTTCAAAAGCATCAATTTTTTGGCACTCAGCTTTCTTTATAGTCCAACTCTCACATCCATACATGACCACTGAAAAAACCATAGCCTTGACTAGACGGACCTTTGTTGGCAAAGTAATGTCTCTGCTTTTTAATATGCTGTCTAGCTTGGTCATAACTTTCCTTCCAAGGAGTAAGTGTCTTTTAATTTCACGGCTGCAATCACCATCCGCAGTGATTTTGGAGCCCAGAAAAATAAAGTCAGCTGCAGGTTTATCTGAGCCCAAATCAGGATTCTTCTAAGTCTCTACTTGTTTCTCTCCTTTGTGGCGCTATGACATTCCCTGCAATCATGGGATCAACTGGATGCCCCAGAAGCTCCAGGGTCATTCTTTCTGCCCTGAGACTACATAGCCAGCCACTGCCAGGAGGGTGAACTGGTAAAATGAATTTCTTCTACTGGTCAGTGCAGTATCTTTTTTTGGCGTGTCACGTCTGAATGATGTGACACTGAAGTCAGACATAGGAGGACACAATAGTCCTGTGCCAACCTTTGGTTTGAGCCATATGTATAACAATGCATTATATCTCATATGTCCATGAGATTTAACAGGTCAACCACAGTACCACCTTCAGTCTGCAGTAGTTAAAGTTGATGAGGGTACAGATGTCATTTTACCAGAGTGACACAGTTGTGAGCATTCTGAGAAGTCAGCCCATCCCTTCTACACACTCTGTGCCATGTACCAGACAGTCCTCCAGGTGGTCACAAGTATCTCCTCTGAAGACTACAAAGGTCATTGCTCCACAATGCCAGTAGGTCCTTCCCATTAATGTTCTGATTAATTGCTTTTTTTCACATTATGTCAAGTCACCTAGGTAGGTTTAAGCCAGGCTGATCCAAGGACAGACATTTCTTATGCAAATAGAACCATTCATGCTTAATCTCTTGTCCTTTGTTTACCCTCCCTGCTGGTGGAGGTATGTGGAAGGCAGACAACCTTGATAGAGATCACATTCAAAGAATGCAATGATGACAGCCTAATTAGTTCGAGAAAACATGGATGGACTATGTGTTGCTCTCCATGCGCACCATAGACTTCTGAACTGTAAAACTAACATAATCAGGAAACAAGTTATTCTTCATATCTTCTTGCATACTCTAGGCAAGACTTACACCTGTGGTTGTCAACAGAAGTTGTTTCTGTTAAACCTCTGAGATAACTATTGGAAACCAGTATTTATGGGAAGCACAGTGGCTGATGAGGTGACGTAAGGAATGTTACAATCAGCACTTAAAAATGGTACAAGGGAACTGCAGACACAAGAAGATCAATATTATTTCACAGATACAGATTCCAAAGACTCAGGACATTGTAAGTAATAACAGCATTATACCCTTTTTCTCATTGTGAGAGTTCTGATTTTTGTCAGAAATAGTAAAAAGAAAGAAAAATATAAAGAGAAGTATCTGTACCTGAACAGGAAGAAGTGGTGCTTGGACACTGAATGATTTTCATGTATACCAATTACATGAGAAAAAAATGCATAAGCTTTCTTCTCTATCCAGTTTTCTAAATTTTAGATGATTGGTTCTTGAATTCTGTAATACTATTTAAATGGTTATATAGAAAGAGATTTTTAAATTTATTTTTAATTGGAGGCTAGTAACTTTACCATATTGTGATGGTTTTTGCCATTCATCAGTATGAACTGACCATATGCATACATTTGTCCTCTCCATCCTGCAACCCTCTCCCACCTCCTTCCCCACCCCATCCCTCCAGGTTGTCACAGAGCACTGACTTTGGGTGCCTGCGTCATATATCAAACTACCACTGGCTCTCTGTTTTACACATGATAATGTGTATGCTTCAGTGCTATTCTCTCAAATCATCCCACCCTTTCCTCCTTCCACTGAGTCTAAAAGTGTTTGTTCTTTATGTCTGTGTCTCCTTTGCTGCCCTGCAGGTAGGGTTGTCGGTACTATATTTCTAGATTTCATATATATGAGTTAATATGTGATATTTGTCTTTCTCTAGAAAGAGATTTCTTTTTTTGAACCTGGGGTACAGCATGCCTTAGGGGCAGCCCTGTTTGGTCATATACTGTTCTAACCAACTTATGCGCAGCATCTATTTTCATATTTAGAATAGCTCTATGAGGCCATTATTATCCCATAGAAAATAAAACCTAGAGGAGTTAAGTAATTTGCTCATGCATGTAAGGATGTATAGGGTTCAGTTGTTCAGTTGTGTCTGACTCTTGTGACCCTGTGGACAGTACCCACCAGGCTCCTCTGTCCACGGGATTTCCCAGGCAAGAATACTGGAGTGGGTTGCCATTTCCTTTGCCCATGCATACAGTTAGTAAATGACTGAATGGAGATTCTAGTTCAGGACAACCTAATTCTGATGTATATGTACATGAACCTAGAAAAATGGAACAAAACTGCAACCCAAATTGTATTTCCTGGATTTAGGATAACTCTTTCAGTTATCATGAGGATTATCATCATTATTTCCACTATCGCTATCATTAATGAAATATTTGTGGAATATTTGCTATGTGCCAGACACTGTTCTAAGTACTGAATGTGCATCAAACATGAAATAATTTTAACAGCCAAATGAGGGCATATTGATAACATTCCCATTGTACAGGTGGAGAAACTGAATCCCCAGAATAGTTAGGTAACTTGCTCAACGTTACCCAACTATCATGGGTAAAAGTGAAAGTGTTATTGGCTTAGTCGTATCTGACTTTTGCAACCCCATGGACTATAGCCCATTAAAGCAGGTCATCATATAAGCTTCTCTAATTGCAGCCCAAGCAAATCAGAAGTAAAGATGCTGGTTTGGTTCCTTTAGCCTATTTATGAACTAAATTGGTACTTGCCAGACACAAAACATCATAAACCATAATATATGACTGAAATGATATATAATTTTACTCTGTGGTGGTGATTCTTTCCATTTATTTTCACACGCCTTGGCACAATTTGAAGGCTTAGTATTGCCAGAGCAAGGACACCTCTGGGTCTTGAAGATACAGCCTTACTGGGAAGATTCATACTGTCCAAAGGGTGAGCTTTGCAGACACAGCTTCGGTTGCAACTGAGTGAAAACACCCCAAAATACAATGCATTTTAATTCAAGAATATGAAATCACTCATTCATAAGGAAGTCAAGTGTGTGACCATATGTATGTGTATGTAAATATATATGTCTATCCCATTTTTTTATATTGATTTTTTGCTTATTTTGGTACTTCCTTTTCCATGTGCAAATAGAGAATTTTATAACCGAAGGTATATATTTAGCCATAACATAGACATGAGGAATGTATCAAATATCACATTTGAAATAGATACCTTGGCTTAGATACAAATGCAACCCAATGTCAAATATCCGGCCGAAAACTGATAACAGCAGTCGATTAGCCAAGCATGAGGAACTATTTGGAAAAATTCAGAGAACTGATTCAAAATTCCAATTTTCATTTAGCTGCCTACCACCACACTCCTTATTTGATATTTTTCTTTCACTACTTAAAGCAACAAATATTTTACTCTTTCAAACACTGATAGCAATAACCTACCTGCAAAAATGCTGTAATAAAAATACAATGGCTTAGAGAGTTTCAAAAGATAATTTTTATCTTTTCTTTAAAAAAAAAAAGATTCTCATTCCAAGCAAAAACGGATTCATTTGCCTTTATCAACTTCTTGTTTCAAATTCCACTGATTGTTTACAAATGGCGAAAAATGTCTTTAGCCTATTCTATATTTCATCCCAGGTGATTGAACTCCACATTTTGCTTTCTAAACAGGCAGGTAGATGTACAGTAATGAGAACACAAAGAAATGGGCTTATAACTTGGTGCGTTATGGCACCGGGTTCAGAGCAGTGCTGTAAGCCTTTGTGTCTGACTTATGCAGATGAACTCTATCTAGCATTTTCTAGCACTGCAACCAAGCAGAATCTGAAGGAGGGAAAAAAAAATGAAAAGAAACAGAGATACAGAAAAGAGAAAGAAAGAAAATGAATTAAAACAAAGCAAAACTCTTGGGATGGTTCAGGCTGCAGGGTATTTTCCCAGAGTTCTGTCCAAGAATAATCTAGTAAAAATGTGGACAGAGAACCACCGACCCCTGCTTTCCCCCGAACATATGCAGCTCTGATCAGTCTGGTATTTCAAGAAAAACAAGGTCTTGAACCCGAGTCCTCAGACACATAACAAAGCGCACTTCACAGCTGTGATGCACAGCGACGAGCGGCTCCGAGGCCTGAGTGGGTCCCAAGACAATGCCTCCTTTATCACCCAGAGGACAAATATCTAGACAGCAATATTTTCTGCTTGAATGCTTCAAGCAGCTCGTGCAACTCCTGACTGAAAGGGAAAACTGAGCTCAGAGTGTTTGCTGAGTGATTATTTTAATTTACTACTTGATGTAAATCTAAATGAACTGACACCCAGCTCAAGATGGACAGAAAACAATCATCACAGAGGGTGGGGGGCTGCAGGAATAAAAGAGGGTGCAGGAGAGGGGCTGACGTTTCAGTAGCAACTGAGGTTTAGCACAGGTTTCGCCAACTTTTGCCGCGGCAGAGTAATAGATGGGGGGCAGGCTCAGAGATCGTTTCCTTTTCTCGATTACCATAATAAGTTCGGTAATTTTGCTCTGTTTATTTATCAGGCAAGGATAACAAAGGAAGCAGAGGAAGTCTGCTCTGGAGGCACCATGACAAAGCACCAGACAGAAAGCGATCACGTGTGGGGAGATGAACAGAGACGCCACTCCTCAAGCACCTGATTATTCTTTCTCAGTATTTAGAGGCAAAAATTATCCATAAGAAAAACAACTGCAAGCACAACAACACAAGCAACACAGATGAGAAAATGGGGTAAGATGGGGATCGAAGAAAATTGAAGGGCAACTTAACAACTAAGTTTTAATTCCTTATGCAAAGCTCTCTTTCCTTCTTGTCAGTTACTTGTCCAAACTTAGTGGTGAGATAAAAAGTTTTTTTTTTAAAGAACTGTCTGGTTGATTTTTTCCTTCCTTCCTTCTGTCACATTTGGCCCTTAGCGTGGAAAGTTCTTCTGATACAATGAATATTTCTGAGAAACTAGATGGCAAAATCACAGCTGTGTCTGGTTAAGATGAACATCAGATTTCTTTGTGGTGCTTGTAAGATGTTACACAAAGCATGATCTCTCTTTCTCTCTCTCTTACGAAACAGTGCATTAAATAGTCACAGGACCAACATATAGATTCCTATTTCCAGGTTTGTCTCTTCTGTCTAAAAAAGACTTTCCTTTTAGCCATGTCTGCCTGGCATCCCCTTCAGAAAAGAAGCAATGTTTGCTAATGAGCATAATCCTAGTTATTTGTAGCACTGTTATAAATGACACAGGGTGTGTGTGTATATATATATATATATATATTTATAAATCTCCATGCATGATTCTGAAAATATGTCCAATAGAAGAAAAATACATCACCTCTTGTTTTACACAATCACAATATGGAACCAAATTACGATTTCTGATTTTTTCATTTGTCTTTACCAGCCAGTTTAAGAATAATGTTTTTGTATAGATCTTGGAGATGTGTATATTCATATTAAACTTAAAATAGTAAGCTTATATACTGCAAACTATATACATGTGTAGTATTTATGCCATTACCTGTTTAGTGCATGCAGCACTGGTATAAATATATCTATCAGGTACGGTTGAAAACTACCCATTTCTTATGTATCTGAGTCACTGCTTTTCTAACTAGGGCCCTAGAGTTCCCTGTAATGGCCTTGGGCACTACCGTGGAGGCTACCGTATGTGGTGAGTCAGTAGAATGGGTCTTCTGCTTGTGTTTTTATCTGTTTTTATACATTGAGGTAGTTGAAATTTTGAGTAAGATTTTATTTCAGGGGCGGTAATGCAATATTTGCTTTAAAAAGATTTTTATAAAAAGGAGAGAATTTTCTTGAAGATCATTGTCATAGGTTGTCCTTAAAAGACTATGTGGAAAATAAATGGAAAAAACACAGTCACCTGTACAGATGCTGTCACTGTATTAGATGCCTTGTGAATTAGACATGCATAAGCACCGTTTTGGAGAAGGCAATGGCACCCTACTCCAGTACTCTTGCCTGGAAAATCCCATGGATGGAGGAGCTTGGTGGGCTACAGTCCATTGGGTCTCTAAGAGTCGGACACAATTGAGTGACTTCACTTTCACTTTTCACTTTCATGCATTGGAGAAGGAAATGGCAACCCACTCCAGTGTTCTTGCCTGGAGAATCCCAGGGACCGGGGAGCCTAGTGGGCTGCCGTCTATGGGGTCACACAGAGTCGGACACGACTGAAGCGACTTAGCAGCAGCAGCAGCAGCAAGCACCGTTTATGTTATAACGCTACAACATTTCCAACATTGCCTGTTCCTTTCTCTGTCAGTGACCATCTCTATTTGTGTATGTAGGTACATACATACGGTGGGGTTTCTACGAAACAGTTCTGAGTCCTCCTTCATGTTTGTTTTAGTGTCTTTCTGATGATAAGTCATTCTTATGTCTCTCTGTATGCATTATTTCAATTAGCAGCTGGTAGGTGAAAGATGCACTTAGGTGCTAAGGATACAGCGATGATTAGGATAAGATCCCAGAACCCAAATCATGGGGTTAGTTTGATTGATGTTTGTTTTATTTGGAAAGCTTGGTAGGGTAGGTAAACTATGTCAAATAGATTGCGATTGGGTATGTAAGCCATTTCTGTGATCCAAAAATGTCATAAATGGTCCTCTGCCTCATTTATTGGGGGAATCCCATTTTAGGAATGAAAACTGAAATATCCCATTGCCAGCAAGGTTAAAGAATACCACCTTGATTACAATATCACATCTAATGTGCCTGTGACATATACAACTTACAAAATCTAGCTACAAATTCTAACATCTTTCTTTAAAAAAAAAAAAAAAAAACTGATGCTTAGAAAGTGGAGCAGCTTTTGATAAGAAATTTTTTTTTTCTACTTTTCTAATACACGAAAAGGTTGACTCACGACCCAGTTTTTTTAATACCTCTGACAGTGTTGTGAAGAAGAAATTATTCTCTTGACTTATAGCTTTATCTTACTGTGACTTAGGGACAAAGAGTAGCAGAAAGAGAAAAGAGTTGATTTGATTGAATAATACAAGAGAATGTATTTGATTGACTAATCAAAATAGGAATTTTCTTCTAGGTTATCATTCCTTACTCACATGAACTTGAACATGCCCAAGCAGAAACTTTAATAGGCTTTTAAAATAGCTCTTTCATAATACAGTAGACCATACAATACTGTTTAGATTATTTTATTTCCATAATAAACCCTCATTAAGTATATTTATCTAATGATATGACAGTACTGAAGGGAAAGGGAATATAAAAAAAATATGTGCATGTGTTAAACATTAGCCTTTGCAGAAGATTTATAAATAAATTACAGATAATTTATAGAATCATGCCATATTTATAATTGCATGTTTAAAGCAATCTTCTTATGGTAATTGTATTGTATGGCCGACTCTAAGAAGAGGGAAATTATAAATTTATATTTCCTGAGTTTACTGAGATGTGCTGTCTTTTATAGGTAAAATCATATTGTGTAAAATTCAGAGTGGAAAATGAAGCTTCTATTTCAATGTGACTCATATCCCATTACTAAACGCTCAGAAGGCTCAGCATAAAAAAATTAATGTTCACTATTTCTCAAAGAGGTCATTGCTTAAATTCCAAATTAATTTTCAAACAAGGCTGCTACAAAAGAATCAATAAACTTTGTATGACAAAGCAAAACTCTGCCAGTGCCTTCAAGATAAGTGATAAACAGGTCCTCTTTTGAGAAGAATGAAGGATTTCAACTTCCCCTGAGGCTTTCCAATGAATGTTAGTTCCTTCTGAAATTATTTCAACGTAAAAAACAAGACTGAGGCTGTAAAATATCTAAGGATCTAGGAAAGTCAAACCCACCGGCCCAAATGCTTCATTTGTCAGGATGTTTCTTTTTAACACTTTGCTGTGTGCTGTACTTAGTCACTCAGTCGTGCGGACTCTTGACTCTTTGCGACCGCATGGACTGTAGCCCGCCAGGCTTCTCCCCCCAGCACCTCGGACAGAAATAATTAAGTGAATTAGCCTGTCATTGTGGTGAGAAAACAAAGCACATTATGCTGTTTACTTTTAAAAGTATAACATAAGCTTATGGAGTAGGTTGAAGTAGCTGTTAATTTATACTTTTAGAGGAGAGAGCTGATGGTTAGGAGATATGCCCAAATAAACTCATTCTTTCAAAAAATATTAATATTTAGCAGTCATCTACTCTACTCCAGGCATGGGTCAAGGTTTGGGGAAAGCATCTGTGAGCAAAATAATATCTCTGCCCTCAAGGAGTTTATATTTTTGCTTTAGAGACAGAAAGGCAAATGATAAAGAAAAACTGTTTAAAGTACAGAAAAAAGTGAAAAGAGTGGGACTAGAAAGGGTCATAAGGGACACTCCTTTAGACATATAGTCAGGGACATGTTCTGTAAGAAGGAGACTTTTGACCAAGGATCTGGTTGAAGTGAGGAGTAAAGATGTAGCCATAAAGCGTTTTACACAATGCAAAGGCCCTGAGTTGGGAGTAAAGGTGGTATGCTCTAGGACAGCAAGTATATCAGATAAGAGTAAGAACGGAGGAAAGAGGTGGGAGAAGAGGTCAGAGATATTGGTGCTAGAGAGATTATTTAGGACCTTTTAGGTAAGAGTCAGACTAACAGTCAGGTTGTGCAGGATCATGCTGTGATAACAAGCAATCCCCAAGTCTCTAGGGCTGAAGACACCTGAGCTTTCTCTCTGGCTCACACCACATCTCCTTCAGTTATGTTAGAGGTTCTGCAGCACGTCAGCCTTGTCCTGAGAACCAGTGGGACAGAGCAGTCACTATCAGGAGCATTGCTGATCATGGTGGCAGGGGGAAAAAAAATTCTGAAGGGTCTCCTATTAGCAATTAATGTCCCAGAGTAGAAGTGACACATTATTTTCTCAAACAACTCATTGGCCAGATCTAACTGACACTCAGTGATGGTGGAGGTAGGAAGAAGAAACAGGTGGGAAGGAGTCATGGTTTTACCATGTATCCAGTAAATGGAGAGCTATACATATTTCACAACATTGCATTAGTGAATCCTGTGATAAGAATATTGGGTTTTATTCCAGTGAGACGTGAGGCTGAGAGGTTGATGAACTCTTTTTATAGGATCATCTGTCCGTTTTATGAGGAATATAGAGTTAAGGTGGCAAAAGGGAAACAGAAAGACCAGTAATTAGATTATAACAATCATTTAAGTGAGAGATAATAATGATGAGGTAGAGCAGTAGTAGTGGAGGTTGGATTTAGGATGCTGTGTTGAGTAGAGTTATGTCTAAGTGTCGAAAGAGCCTGCTGAAATATAATGGGAAGTGATGGAATCTGTGGCCAAACTCTGCAGAGCATGCCCATAAAGGCATGCAAATTTATTTTTAAGCCATTAGAATCAGCCAAACAAAACACAGTTTTGCAATTTCTGTAGCAAAGTGTGCGTCCTAGTTAAATAAAACTAATTTAAATAACAAATGAGTAACTAAAGCAACCAATTCACTAGCCCTGGATCTGAAGGATGTTAATGACACTTGGGTAGATAAATAGTAGCACCTATGCCTGTAAAACAAAGCACTCACCAGCCAGGTAAAAACAGCTTAATCAGGAAGTGACAGACTGATTTAACGTCTATTCAAAACCCATTGTATGATTTCCACTTCAAAAAAATTGAACTGGACTATGTGAATCTTGTGATTTTAGGTTTAAAACAGGCTGCTAAGTCCTCTCCACTACTGAATAGTAGGTCTATAAACATTTGATCTGCAGAGTTTAGTGTGTAAAGAATTTACTCGGCATGCATGAATGACAGTTTCTCTGTGCCATTAGATCTGGAGTGGGTGATGGAAGTCTGCATTTCCAGCAAGTGCTCCATCTGAATGTGGGCATTCTTGGGACCACACCTTGAGAAATAGTGGTTCTGCTTGATTTTTAAAACAAGTTACAAATTAGACCTTTATTAAACATGGAAGGAGTTTATACAGTCTTGTAATTCCTGATAAATTCTTGTACTATTCTTGGATGTAGTCAACAGTCATTATTACTCACACTCAGCAGTGAGGGAGAAGGCTTTGAGGGAAATGATCCATCAGATGCTGTGGTTTTTCCCTCTCTCTTATTTTATTGAATTCTTACAATATTCCAGGCACAGTATTAGGTTCTAGAAACATTGTACTAATCAGGAAACATGTACTAATCAGAACAGATAGATCCCTGTCTTCCCATAGTGTGTATTTTATTTTCTTAATTTTTATTGAAACATAGATGATTTTCAATGTTGTGCTATTTTCAGGTATACAGAAAAGTGATTCCTTTTTATATTTATAAAGAATATATATATACATATACTTATCCATTATAAGTTATTGCAAGATATTGTGTATAGTTTCCTGTGCTATACAGTAGGTCCTTATTATTTATGTATTTATATATAGTCATGTGCATGTTTTAATCTCAAACTCCTAATTAATCCCTTCCCTGCCTTCTCCCTTGGTAACCACAGGTTTGCTTTCTATATCTGTGAGACTATTTCTGATTTGTAAGTAAGGTCATTTGTACCATTTTTTTTATTCCACATATAAGTAGCATTGTATGACATTTGTCTTTTCCTGTCTGCCTTACTTCACTTACTATGATAATCACTAGTTCCACCAATATTGCTGCAAATGGCATTCTTTCCTTCTTTTTTATGGTTGAATAATATTCCATTGTATATATGTACCACATCTTTGTCCATTCATCTGTAAATGGACTCTTAGTTTGCTTCCATGTCTTGGCTATTGTAAATAATACTGCTGTGAACATTAAGGTTCATGTGTCTTTTCAAGTTTTTTCTATATATATATATATATATATATATATACACCCAGGAGTGATATTGCTGGATTACATGGTAGCTCTATTTCTAGTTTTTTAAGGAACCTCTGTACGGTTCTCCATCAACTCTCATTCCCACCAACAGTGTAGGAGGGTTCCCTTTTCTCCAAAACCTCTCCAGAATTTATTTGTAGACTTTTTGATGATTGCCATTCTGATTGGTGCAAGATAGTAGCTCATTGCAGTTTTGATTTGGCTTTCTCTAACAATTAGCAATGTTGAGCATCTTTTCATGTGCCTGTTGGCTATCTGTATACCTTCTTTGGAGAAATGTCTTTTTAGATCTTCTGCTGAAGTGTGTATTTTAGAAGGAGCTTTATTTCTATTTAAGAGAAGTGAGATTAAATATACTTCAATGAAGAAACAATATTCACTGCTCCAGCAAGAATATTTTCATTCTAGTTAAATGGTATTCATCACAAAAATGGGTGTCAGAAACTGTAATGTCGACTCAATATTTGGTTGAATTTAGAAGAGTTATTTTGTTTGGATACACTCTAGGTATCAGAAAGAATCAGATGGCTCACCACAGTCTTGTTACAAGCACCTGTCTTCCTCTTTTGAAATTCAGGACAAATAACATTTTGTTTTCATAGGGATTTCACAAATACTCCAGGGCTCTCCATACCCCTTTCTCAGGACATATACTCTCTCCATATATATGGGGGTCAACTTAGGGGCTAAGTGAACAACATAAGTGAGTGATGTACATCTGATAAAAATGCACATGTGTGAATGTCTTATGTGAATGGCTGCCAGGTACCAAAGCAAACAGAAGAGAATTTAGCACCATATGATTGTTGATGAAGGAATTTGGGCACAGTACTTCTAAACTAAGTGTGTGATTTTTTTTTTTTTTTTACAGCTGAAAATCTGGAATATTAATATAAAATTTTCCATTTTAAACCATTAGTTCAAAATTTTCAAAATATTATATGAGCCAAATAAAGCATATCAATAAGCCATGTATGATCTATGATTCCCCAGTATGTGGCCTCTATCTATACACCATAAATTTGGCACTTGTCACTTAATGAATTCTTGCAGCATTCTTAATCCCAGTGAGGTTGTAAATTCCATGAAGGCAGAATCACTTACTCTCTGTATCAACCAGCACAGTGTTGATCACATGGTGGGTGATTAGAAGGTAGTGCTCTGTGAGCAGGGACTTAAAACCAGATTGCCTGGTTTTGAATCTTTGCTACCCAATTTACTAGCTATGTGATTTTGGGCAGTTTTCTTAATTTGTTGGTGCTGTACTTTCCTCAACTGTTCAATGGAGATGAAATTTATTTATACATATATATATAGAGAGAGATTTATTTTGACGATTAAATGAGTTCATATTTATAAAGCACTTTAAATAATGCTTGGAACAGTAAGAACCATAAGTATATGTTTTTAAAATAAATTAAATAAATAAATAATTGATATATTTTATTTACAATTGGGGGATCTACCTATACTTCCAATTGCATTCAATGATAAGAACTCATTTAGAAAATGAGTCCCTTTTTTATATTTATATAGTACTGGAGTGGGTTGCCATTTCCTTCTCCAGGGGATCTTCCCAACCCAGGGCTCAAACCCGGGTCTCCCGCACTGTAGACAGACTCTACCGTCTGAGCCACCAGGGAAGTCATATAAAGAACCACAGGTTTAAATATCTGACCCAAAGAATAAAAAAAATGTAAAACCTACCATAAATCTGTTTTGATTTTTTTATACTTTTGCTTTAAGGTTTTAAAAAATATATTTCTGAAAGAAAACTAACAAGGTACATGAAGTAGTCTTTGCTTTTTAATACCAAGCCACAGGTGTGAATGCTTCTAAACAGCTGATGAACATCTGGGCCACTTAGTGCACCAGTTTTGAAGGTTTTCCATTATTTATTCGTTATGTGCTAGCCCATTAAACCATTTAGTGATTCCTCATAAATTAAAACAAACTGATTAATTACATCAAGTGTTCTAATAAAAACATTTTTAGTGCCGAGAATCTCTATGCTCTTTTCCACATTGGACTCACACTGATATACAGGGTGTGTGTAGATTTTCTGCACTTAGAGAATTGGATATTGAGTCATAATTTAAGATGCGCTTCATGTTTTAAAGAATGCCTCCTACTGGTTTCTGTTACTTACAGAAAAATTATTTTCACCAATAGTTAAATAATTGAAAGGAATATTTTTGTCTTCTGGCACAATGCTCAGAAAAGCTGTAATAGTCGTTATTATATTTAATCCTCACAATGTTCCCACTTCCTCCTACTTTACTACTGAGGAAACTAAACTTTATAAATGTTAGATAATGAAAAAGTTGACCAATTTCACAAAGATAGAAAGTGCCACAAATGGAACTTGAATCTATGCTGTGTGTGTGTGAGCCCTCAGTCGTATCTGACTTTTTATGACCCCGTGGACTGTAGCTCACCAGGCTCCTCTGTCCCTGGGATTCTCCAGGCAAGAATACTGGAGTGGGTTGCCATTTCCTTCTCAAGGGGATCTTCTCAATTCAGGGATTGAACCTGCATCTCCCACATTAAATGCAAGTACTTTACCACTAGTGCCACCTGAGGATTCTGAATCCAGCCTGGTTATGGTCAAAAGAAAAATGTTTTGGAACCTGTTCAAATCCATACATTGTGGTTTGGGGCTGATACAGGTAAATACAAGGTGATGTGACGCCTCAACACAATGAATCGAAGGTATTTATTGAGCAGTCAGTATATGCTAGGAGCTATTTAATTCTCTAACTCTTGTTATCTATTTCTATGCAGCTGAAGTTAAGAATATTTTTGTCAATAACATACATGGAACATTGCTTTTCTGTAGAGAGCAGTGGTTCTCAAAGTGTGGTCCCTGGACTAGCATCATCAGAGCATCTGTGAACTTGTTGAGAATGAAAATTCTAGGCCCCCACCCCAAGCCTCCTGAATTAGAACCTCATCAGCGGTCGGGGAGGTGGGCAAGGCCCAGTGATCTACATGTAAACAGGCCTTGAAGGTGATTCTGACATAGGCTTAAGTCTGAGAAGCTCTCGTAGAGTGGCAGAGGGCCCCAGCTAAGAAATAGATGTTTGTAAAGAAAGAGAAGGGTCCCTGCACATAAGACTCCTGTAGAGACCAGGACATCTGCAAATAAACTGCTAACTGGGAGAAATCAGAAAACTTTGCAGAGACCTGGTTCTCTGAGGGCAAGAGGCCTTCCCTGGAGCTAGGACAGAAGTAAATAGACCCTTACCAAAGTGGCAATCCTACCAGGGGTCTTATCTGATTTTCTTTCAGAAAGCTTCTGGTTATGGGCACACCACCTGAGGTGTAATCCTGTTCTAATCTAAAAAGCATACATCCCCTTTCCCTTACCAGCCACCCCTCCCCTACTCACAAAATATCCATCTCATAAGTTGTCACCCAATCAGCCAAGTCTGCCTGTGTAGCCACTTCAATGTATTCCTCTTTGCCTTCATTTCTCCTGCCCTTCCTGAACCATGGGGCTACAACCACCAAACCATTTAGAGTTAGACTTTGGCAATCACTCCCAATTTTTCACTCCCAGATCTCTCTGATGTCTCATGTGTTGAATGGGTGGATTTCCTTTCCAATCCCTCCCACATCTAAGTTTGTCTGATTCCAGGATCTGCAGCACCCAGACAAACACTGAACTTACTTGAGTCAGGAAACTGAATTGTCTGGCTAATGTGGTCAGTTTAGTCACTGACTTAACTAACGGCAAAAGCCACAGGACATATAATAGGCACCCAATGGGCCTGCTGTGTCCATGCTCTAACCAGTAAACCAGATTCATCCCCAATATTTTTCATGAGCACTAAGCTTGGGACAATCATTTCAAGAAGGGGAAAAGGGAAGAACAAGAAAACATGAGATTGCTTTTTATTTGTCCAGATTCTTGCTTTGCACTTCCATGGCTTTTTTTATATTCTAAGTGCAAGGAATACCATTTATTTGTATGTTTGGGGCAGACAGCTACTTTTAAAAAATTAATCGCAGCTTTTCTAGAGGAAGAAGGATGGTCGAGATGAACCGCAGTAGTGCCTTGCAGCCTTAAAATGCCCGTCTTTAAAGCTTTATTTGGAATGTGGCACCTGATAATTGACAGACTTGACAAGCATTCTAGTTTCATGGGCTGCATGTCAGGATTCCTGCCCTATATTTCCATATCACCGAACACTGCCAGTGTGTCCTTGAACTAATTTAAAATCTCCCTGGGTTTCAGGTTCCCCATCTTCATTGAAGGCCCCACATCATTTGCCTCGTGCTTGCAAGATGTTCCTAAGCATTCAGTACGCTGTCCTACTGCCTTGAGAGATTTCTTATCTCTTTATCCACAATGTTGATATCTATTTGCTTATCATTTAGAGAGAGCAATTCACATTGTATATCTCTTCCTCCCAAATAACGTGAATTGCATCAATCGGTGAAAAAAAATTGACATCTGGTTGTTTTAGTGCCAGAAAGCCAATTTGACTTAATAATTTTTTTAGTTTTTCAACTTTCTACTTTTTATACTGTATAAGCAGGAAAACAGCTCAAATTCTCTTAAGACTTTTAAGGTCAGTATTTAAGGCTTTGAGGTTCTCTCTTCCCCGCCAAATTCTGTGAGTTTTAATTCATTCTCTGCAGAGGAGGGAGTTACAGCATATTTGATAATATCAGACTCTAGTACTTCCAGCTGATTTGTTACATAAAGAAAATCTTTAAAAATGACTGGTATATTTTAAAAACAGAAATATATTTCACATAATGCAGTAAGATATAACAGAAATCTTATCTTGCTGTGGGTATGTAGAAACAAAATGTAATTGATAAAGATAATCAGATGGTGCCAGGTTGTTTTAAATAGTTACTAAAAAGAAAATGTCTGAATTCAAAAGAGGTTCAAAAATTTTTTTTTCACCCGGTTCTTTGGAAAGAAACAACCTGTGTTTATAATCTTGTCTACATTAATTGTTACCGCCATGGTCAAATAGCCGCACTAGATTGAAAATTGTAAAGAATTTTTTATTTGGCTTGATCATAGAGGAATTAGCTCCCTTGGTGAACCAACCTGAAAAGAAGCTAGTTTGGGGAAATAAGCAGCATTCATAGGAAAGAAGAAGTTTGAGGCAAACATATGGCTGAAATGCTCTAGTCGATTTCAGATCAAGCTGAGAGAGTTGAGATCCTTTGGTTCAGGGATCCAGTTCACTGCACATTCCTACTGTGCCTGACTACTAATTGCATCCTATGTTTGTCAATCAAATATTTGCAATTAACAAAAATATTCCCTTAAGAGACATGTAACAGAGCTGGCAAAGGATCTGGTGCTTTGCTAAGTAAAACTAGCTGCACACAGAAAATTTTAAAAAAAGTATATAGTATTAAAAATATTCTGCTGCTGATGACACCACTAGACACTCCCAGTCAAAACATTAACAAGCAGAATAGGTGGCATGGGGGCTTTTCAAAGGGATTTTGTTCAAAGAACAGAAACTTTGATCTCCATGTCTCTGACCCCTCCTCCACCTCTGATTCTTCCATCTACAAGTACATATAGTGGTTTAATTTAACTCTGTGCATAATTTGCCTAAGGATAAAAGTTGATCTAGATTTTTTTAACTCCAATTTTACAAATGCTCCACTTTCTCCCTCCCCCCTCCTCCCCACACATAGATTTCAAGAAGGAAGGCTAGAGAAGAAGGTGACCGGAATATTAAGAACTCTGCGATATTCGAGGAAACACTAATTTGTAAATTGGTAGAAATGCCAGTAATTTGTTGGGAATTGAAGACCTTCTGTATTTGAGAGTGAAGCTTGGCAGCTGTGCACTGTTGTTTTATAAATCAATATTACATCTGAAGGTGCTGTTTGAATGTTTGTGTCATTGGGGCTTGTCTCCAGCATAGTTCTGTGATAAGAAATGTTCAAACAAAACAAACACAATCCCTTCCCAGTCCTTTAGGATAAAGTCCAAACATAATTCCACAACAGGGATATAACATTCAAATCAACTACAGAACTTCTGTAATTACATAAAGCCCCTCGACCACAGAAATGCTATTGAATTGGAGATGCGTTGCAATATTCCCCAAGACAGGACTGTGTGGCTGTCAGATTAACAAAAGTCAAGAGGAGGTGAGACAATGCTCACCATTGCAAAACGAGGTTCCTGCATAATGAACAGAATATGCATGCCTGTTTAGGAAATTAAGGTGAATCCAAGGTGACTTAGGGTCACAAGAAGAGTCACGACGGTCACTAACTGGAAAAGTGAGCATTAAAAATTAGTCATTTGGTTTAAATAAATTCATCTCAATCTTTATTAGGTACCATATAAGCTTAATCAAAAATAATTGCTTGAGTGAATTTTTCGGTGTTATCTGGTTATTATCGGGCTCCGGGCTTCTGGGATTCTGTGCTGTGATTCTGGTTGCTGCAGGAGAGTTAAAGCTGAGCTGCTTTTTGATGGTTGTCAGTTCTCCCTATCATTTAGATACATCCACTTGCACAGTTGCAACTGGGGTGAGCCATGAAGGATGGGATGTTTAACACAAGCACAATAGTTCAGTTTCATGGGTAAATTCTGAGATGCGGTCAGGTGGGGAAAAATGAAGTGTTATTGTCACTCTCATCATACTTCCTCAAAGAACTATTGCCCTCACAGAGGCTATGAAGAAAACCATACCAGGGATTCTAAAAACTCAGAAACAAGCCAATGATGGGGCTAAATGTCTCAATTGTTCTGGTTTCCAAACATTTTTTTTTTTTTATCATATCCCCTATCAGTAAAATATTTTTGAGTACCCACTTCCAATATGTCTGTAACTGTGCTAATAAATTAAATATATTATAAAACATTAGCAAAATAGACAAATTTAAAGGAAAGGCTAAAAAGTAGTTATAAATCAATGCTATCTTTCTGAACTCCATCTTCTGTGCGGACTTAGATTGGCACGCTTCATTCTCAACAGAGGTGTGACAGATGAACTTGGCAGGGCTCCAGTTGTTCCTGAGTGGTCTTGCTCTCAGCTGGACTGGAACAGAGAAGTAAGTGGAAAACCCTTGTTTACCATCACAGAACACCACACTAAGCTGAGGATTAAGTGGGAAAATGGTTGCATTTAGATCTGCAAAACTGCATAGAGAATACTGTTGGTTCATTTTAATTCCATCTGTGCAGAGGCACGGAAACTAAGAGCCCACTAATAACCAAATAAAAATGAAAATATTCTTCCAAACAATTCTTTTCTTTTTTTTTAAATTTATTTCTTTATTTTTGGCTGCACTGGATCTCTATTGCTGCAAGACTTTCTCTAGTTGCACTGAGTGGGGGTCACTGTTTGTAGCAGTGTTTGGGCTTCTCATTGTGGTGGCTTCTCTTGTTGAGGAGCACAAATTCCAGGCAACCAGGCTTCAGTAATTGTGGCTCACAGGCTTAGTTGCTCTGTGACATGTGGAATCTTCCCTGACCAGGGATTGAACCTGTGTCCCCTGCACTGGCAGGCGGACTCTCAACCACTGGACCACCAGGGAATCCCCAAGCAATTCTTTTTGATTAAGCCTGAGTGCCATCTAATAATGGTTGAAATTGATTTTTTTTAAGCCAAATGACTAATTTGCTCAACACCCATAGTATGAGAGAGAAAAGGCAATGCAGATGAGTGTTTGTGTGTGTGTGCGTGTCTGTGTGAGTGTATGAAAAATCCCAGGAGAATGTTAGTGGTGGGGAAAGAAAGGAAAACTAACTTAACTTTGGTAGAGAACCCTGGCCCTGCCATTTGCAAGTTGTGTGACTTTGAGGCTCACGTTTTAGTGACCACATAGAACTCAGTCGTTTTCCTCTTCAACTACTTTTCTATCAAATAGGGATAATGAAGTCTATTTTCAGAGTCATTTGAGCATCAGGAATAATTTATAGAAAGCAACTCACAGAGTGTTTTGTAGAACTGCTCAATAAATAGTGACTGCTCCTGTAACAGAGCTGGAGGAGATGCTAAATCTTAGACTTTGCCAAAAATATTCATTTTGTCTTCAAGTGAAGAAGTTCTGTATTCATAATACTATTTTTCTTCTACAATTTAAAGTCCTTGCATTTCCATTATCATATTTAATCCTCCCACCGTGTTTGAGAGATGGCTAGAAGTATAGTTATCCTCATTTCAGATATCTAGAAAGGTTAATAAATCATGGCCATACAGTGGTGAATCCGAGCATCTAAATCAGGACTCAATTTCTGGACAAGGTGGAATGGAAGCAGACCTATTTGGTACATATTACTTTCTATCAAATAACCAAGTAGAGTATGTGTGTGTACATGTGTGTATGTGTGTATTTACATGTGCATGTATAGATATACACACACATATATCTGCATGCATGCTCAGTTCCTCGGTCGTGTCCAACTCTTTGCGACCCCATGGACTGTAGCCCACCAGACTCCTCTGTCCATAGGATTTTCCCAGTAAGAATACTGGAGTGGGTCCCCTTTCCTACCCCAAGGGATCTTCCTAACTCAGGGATCAAACCTGTGTCTCACATGTCTCCTGCATTGTAGGCAGATTCTTTTACTGCTGAGTCCCAGAGGATGTCCATATATATATGTGGGCTTAGAGATTTTTTCATCTTTTAAGTTAGCTCTTTTAGTTCAGTATTTCCTCTATCTCTCTTCTCTCCATAATCTGGCAAATTATTTGATAATAAAATTAATATAACATGATGAATTGAAGAAATGAGTAAAGCATCTGTTACATGTGTTCTCACTAAAACTTTGCTTTGGCTGTTATTTTGAGATATAATAAGCAGTAAATATCTATCTTTTGCTAAATATGTTTTTGTTTTTTTCCCATCAACTTAAAAATTGAATGATGTTTCCCACAAAATTAAATTTTAATGGGAGAAGGAAAAAAGAAAACAAAGACAGAAAAGCAAACTAGGGGCAAGTTTTATATCCAACAA
This sequence comes from Bos mutus, assembly GCF_027580195.1. Classification (NCBI taxonomy): domain Eukaryota; kingdom Metazoa; phylum Chordata; class Mammalia; order Artiodactyla; family Bovidae; genus Bos; species Bos mutus. Next base: position 64,780,301 of record NC_091627.1, read on the forward strand.
CAACAGCCTTGACTCTCCCATCTAATAAATTATGCTTCAGAAAATTCAGGGCACTTAAGAAATATTGACTGGCTTCCCTGCTATTTCTAGACAAGACAGAAAGATGGCTGTATATTGTCTTGATTTTGTTGTCTGCACTGGGTTGAACAGTGGTCCCCAAAACTCACGTCCACCAGTATTTCAGAATGTGATCTTGTTTGGAAATAGGATCTCTATAGATGTAATTAGTCAAATTAAGATCAGATGGTAATGGATTCAAGTGGGCCCTAATATTACAATATTTAAAACTGTTTCATCATTAATACATTTGTTACGGTGATCTGTGATCAGTGATTTTTGATGTTACTACTAACCCATCACTTCATAGCAAATAGATGGAGAAACAGTGGAAACAGTGGCTGACTTTATTTTTCTGGGTTCCAAAATCACTGCAGATGGTGATTGCAGCCATGAAATTAAAAGACGCATACTCCTTGGAAGGAAAGATGACCAACCTAGACAGCATATTAAAAAGCAGAGACATTACTTTGCCAACAAAGGTCTGTCTAGTCAAAGCTATGGTTTTTCCAGTGGTCATGTATGGATGTGAGAGTTGGACTATAAAGAAAGCTGAGCACAGAATTGATGCTTTTGAACTGTGGTATTGGAGAAGACTCTTGAGAGTCCCTTGGACTGCAAGGAGATCCAACTAGTTCATCTAAAGGAGATCAGTCCTGGGTGTTCACTGGAAGGACTGATGTTGAAGCTGAAACTCCAATATGTTGGCCACCTGATGTGAAGAGCTGACGCATTTCAAAAGACCCTGATGTTGGGAAAGATTGAGGGCAGGAGGAGAAGGAGATGACAGAGGATGAGATGGTTGGATGGCATCACCGACACAATGGACATGGGTTTGGGTGAACTCCAGGAGTTGGTGATGGACAGGGAGGCCTGGTGTGCTGCGGTTCATGGGGTTGCAAAGAGTCAGACACGACTGAGCGACTGAACTGAACTACAACATACTGAAGGCTCAGATGATGGTTAGAGTATATTTTAATTAAGGCATGTAGCTTATTTTTCTTGATGCAATGCTATTGCACACTTAATAGACTACAATATAGTGTGAATATAACTTTTGTATACACTGGGAAACCAAAAGATTCATATGAGTCTCTTTATTATGATATTTGTTTTATTGTAGTGGTCTGGAATCAAACTTACAATATTTCCAAGGTATGCCAGTATTTCATACATGAGAAATTGGATGGAAAGACATATTTTTAAAAGGACAAGACATGGCTGATCTTATTGTATTCACTTGTGTGTATGCAAAGATCTGTGGATCAGTTGGGTAGTTCTGATCTTGGCAGAGCATCCTTGCATATACAGGGGAAGGCTGGCTATTGATTCATCTAGGATCTTCTCAACATGGATGCCTGGAGTAATATGTCTCTATTTCATATGCCTCTCATCATCCAGCAGAAGGGCAGGCATATTCTCTTGCTGATGACAGAACACAAGAACAAGCAATCCCATGTCAAGAAGAATTTTTCTTTTATTTTTTTCTAGGAGTTTTATGGTTTCAGGACTTTAATTCAAGTCTTTAATTCATTTCAAGTTAATTTTTGTGAGTGGTGTAAGAAAAGAGTCCAGTTTCATTAGTTTGCATGTGGATATCCATTTTTCCAACACAATTTATTGAAGAGACTATCCTTTCCCCTTTGTGTATTCTTGGAGTCCTGTCAAAAATCAATTGACCATATATGCACAGGTTTATTTTTAGGTTCTCTATTCTATGTGGCTTTTAAAAATTCTAGTACCACACTGTTTTAATTACCATCGCTTTGCAATATACTTTGAAATCAGAAACTGTCATGCCTCCAGATTTGTTCCTTTTTCTCAAAAGTGCTTTGGCTATTTGGAACCTTATGTAGTTTCATACAAATTCTAGGATAGTTTTTTTGTGCTTATATGGACATTCCCTTCGAGTTTTAATAGAGATTGCATTGACTCTGATCTGTATATCACTTTGGGTAGTACATTTTTCTTAATTTTAATTCTTCTAACCAAAGAATGTGGGTTGTCTTTCCATTTATTTGCATATTTTTCAATTTCCTTTATCAACATCTTAGACTTTTCAGTTTTCAGGTCGTTCACCTCCTTGGTTAAATTTTGATTTCTTGGAGAAGACAGCAGAAGCACAGACACAACAGCTGAAATAAACAAGTGACTACATTACGCAAAGGAAACAATTAATAAATTGGAAATGCAACCTACAAAATGGGAACAAAAATCTGAAAACCATATATCTGCTAAGAAGCTAATATCCAAAGCATAGAATGGTCTTCTACAACTCAATAAGAAAAAAAGCAAATGATCAAATTAAAAACGGACAAAGAAGCTGAAGAGAAATTTTTTCAAAGAAGACATATAAATGGCCAATAAATACATAAAGGGTCCTCAACATCGTTAACCATTATAGAAATGCAAATTAAAACCAAAATCACCTCACACCTGTTAGGATAGCTATTATCAAAAAGACAAGAGATAACAAATTTTGGTGAGGATATGGTTAAATGAAAACCCTTATTTACTGTTGGTGGTAGTGTAAATTGGTACAACTATTATGAAAAAGAGGATGGAAGTTTCTCATAAAATTAAAAACAGAACTACCTCATGGTCCAGCAATCCCACTTCCTGATATATATCCAATGTGGGGGAAAAGGATATCAAAGAGACAGATGCACTTCCATTATTGACAATAGCTAAGAATATATAATGGAATATTATAAAAAACATAAGAAAGAAGAAAATCCTGACATTTGAAGCAACACAAATGAACCTGGAGGGTATTATGATAAATGAAATGAGCCATACAGAGAAAGACAAATACTACATGCTATCACTCATATTGTGGAATCTAAAAAAATATATTAAAGGTGATTTCATAAAAACAGGTAGGATGATGGTTGTCAGGACCTAGGGGAAAGAGAAAATCAAAGAGCACAGACTTGCAGCGTGAGAAGAATAAGTTCTGTCTGTCTAATGTGCAGTATGTTGGCTATAGTTAGTAATATGGTTTGTACACTTGGAAGTTGCTGCAAGTAGGTCTTAAACATTCTTACCTCACACGAGTTCACTATGTAAAATGATGGATGTCTTGATTATCTTGATCATTCCATAATGTATATGTATAACAAATCAACATGTAGCATAATTTAAATTATACAAGTATAATTTGTTGAATTTTCCTCAATAAAATTGGGGAAAAAAAAGAATGAGCAAGTCTAATCCCACTAGCCTTCTCAAACCTCTGTTGGTTTTATATTTATGCTTATCCCTTTGGCCCAAAGAAACCACAAGGATGGACTCAGTGAGTGTGGGAGACTACTCAAAGGTCATATAGAAAGGTCATGGGTTTAGGCAGGAGTAAATAATGGAGTAAATAATCAACCCCCGGATGTTTTACACAAGCCACAGGACACTTTAAGGATCTCAGTGTTAAATCTCAGTGTTAAAATCTCAGATTCTGTAATGCAGGTTTAGTAAGTTGCTTATCCACACCCCTGGTGGCTCAGAGGATAAAGCATCTGCTTGCACTGTGGAAGACCTGGGTTCGATCCCTGGGTCAGGAAGATCCCCTGGAAAAGGAAATGGCCACCCACTCCAGTACTCTTGCCTGGAAAATCCCATGGAGGGAGAAGCCTGGTAGGCTACAATCCATGGGGTCGCAAAGAGTCAGACATGACTGAGCGACTTCACTTTGACTTTGACTTTTGACTTTTATCCACGAATGAATGAATAAATGAATGAATGAACAACAGCCCTTCTCTGAAGTAGGTTGGACCATCTTGCTAGTTTTGACAGGAAAAATTCTGCTTTCTTTAGTCTATGAACACAAGAAAGGATAAGCATATTCTATTCCTAAACTGATTTTGTCTGTTTCTTTCAGAAAAGTTTCTCTTAATAAGACAACATGATTTCTTGGCCACTTTTTATGTTAGAATAAGATGGAAACACTCCAAATATAACTACGAGAATATTCGGGGGGAAATAACAGATCAAATTGTGTTGAACCCAGCATCTAGCCTCAGCCTGATGCTGCAACAGATTAGCTCTGCCCCCGTCAGGCAATTATATGGGACTCGTAACACATCATCAGTCTTAAAACGCTCATTTTCATAACAAACCTCAGGTTTCACTTTCGCTAGCACTGTTTTCTCTAAGATTTACCATATGAGGATAACAAACACTAAATAGAACAAATATTTCTGCTGAGTTAAAGCTCAGCCACTGAGCTCACATTTTCGTGGATCTATCTTGGTGTCTATAGCTTCCCACCTAAAATCTATATTTCTTTCCAACAGTAGTTACAGCATCTGTCTGGCTCTCGCCTAATCCTATATTTTCCAGCAGCAAGGAAGGAAGGTGGGAATAGAAGTAGTCTGTAAATTTGGCTGGAATCGTGTCTTTCAGTATGTTGCCTCTGTAGAAACAAAAAGAGTCTTTTGAGCCTGCTACAAAACACAGTTATGATGGTTTGAAAAGAAACCACAAAGTTGTATTCTACTTGGAGATACATGCAATGCAGCTAATGAAAGGAATCTGAAGTTTCGACCTTTAAAAAAAAGTGTTATTATATTAGAATCTTTCCAAGAATGAGGTGGCTTAGGTCACACTAATCTTAAAAGTTTCAGCGCCAGGGAATAGATGGAAACCTCTCTTCCCTGCCAAGTTGTGTTTAAAGTTTTCATCCTTGGGAGTCAGCAGTCGGGTGTGATAAATAGCAATCAGCAGCTTCACTCTAGGCCCCGTAGCCTGCCCATGGGCTCTAATGCCGCCCACAGAGCCGCTTTGGAGGCAAATGATGCATTTTTAAGTAGCACATTAATATTAAAAAGAGTTCAGTGAGCAGATCAAGGACAAAGCCATTCATTCCTTCATAGGAATTTAAGCCTCATGTAAAACGCATGTTACTTCCTCATATGTGTCAGATTGCTCTGGCCTCAAAATGGATTCAGCCCACATGCATGGGAGGTTCATACATGTGGTAACATTGAATGGTGACAATGTCTTGAAAACAGACAGGAGTCTTGCAGTAGGTGAACAACATAGGAATAAATATCCATGGAAAGAAAATATTTCTTTTGCTTAAATAAATATACTGGCACTTTTCTTCAGAGGCTACTTTGTCATCATAAACAAGTCTCCTGTTGCTTGAATTTCATTGCTCCTTTTCTCCTGGGAAAGTGGAAGAAAAAAATGATCTGCCACATTCCCTTCAACTTACTTCCTATCTTCGCTTACAATTGTCTCAGAATTTTGTTCTTCTTTGACCATGATTCAGAAACAGGAGGTAGACTCTAGCTTAGATCATGCCCT